>NC_033656.1:309685-312012 GCF_001601855.1 Plasmodium reichenowi | reverse complement strand
GGCCTTAAAAGGGTGTTTTTTAAATTTTTAATTTTTTTAAAGGTTTATTTTTAAGACTACATATATATATAATATATATATATATATAATAATACTATGTTTTAAATTATGGAATTATACATTTAATATATATATATTTTAATATATATCATTATAAACCATATGAAGTATTTTTTTTTCCCTCCCTTTAATTAATAACCTCATATTAAATAAAGTGTATACATTTATGTTATCACATATATAATATATATATAATAATAATATAATTATAAACTATCAAAATATTTCAAATATATATATATATATATATATATATATATATATATAATATATTATAATATTTTTTTTTTTTATGCACTTTATAAATATTATTATTTACATTTATATTGTTATATATATATATATATAATAATATATATTTATATTATTACATATAATATTATAAATATTATGTACTATATATTATATATGTATATAATAATATATTGATTATTTATATATATAATAACCTTGAATAAAAAAAATAAGCCTAGATATAATAATGATGAAAAAATAAAATAAAATAAAATAATGAATAAAAAAATAATCAATATCTATGGTTTTAAACTAGTGTTAGAAGTTGCAATAATATATATTTTTTTTTATTCAATTATTATATATATATATATATATAAATTTTTGTTAAGTGAAATTTGAATTTTTTTTTTTTTTTAATTTTTAAGAAAAGAAGAAAATCTATATATTTATATGAAAATATAGATACCACAAAAAATTATAATAAAATAAAAATAAATAAATAAATAAATAAATCTATATATATATATATATATATATATATACATAATATATATTTATATTTTTTAAATTATATAATTGAAGGTTCCATAATGTTGCATACTGAATATTTTTAAATGTCCTATGGGAAAAAAATATATTTCTTTCGTAACATTATTTATTCATTTAAAAAAAAGAAAATATAATATTAATATTATATATATATATATATATATGTTCATATAAATAACATATTTAATACATATATACCATATATAATTTTTTTGTAAAAATAAATTAATAAATTAACGAAAAAATGAAAATCCAATTCGTTATATTATAATATTTTTAAAAATAACAAATTTGTTTTTATACACCCAAATAAGGTATCCATTTAAGTGAAGCATGTTGGATTTTTTTTTTTTTTTTTTTTTTTTTGTACAAAAATAAAAAAGAAATAATTTAATATATATCATAAAACGTAGCACTATGTCGAAAAAATATTATGAAAAATTGTTAAGTGATATTCGTAAGTGTAAAAAAATATTATATATATATATATATTAAGACAAAGGCTTTTTGTAGGTTTATGTATATATTATAAACTTAAATAATTAAATGTAATGGTTTTATATATTTTTGTGATAGTTCTTCCTAGTCTTTTCTGTATGATTCTTTTTTATTTATAATTTTTTTTTTTATTATTTTTTTTTTTTAGAAAATCAATCCAAACCCGTTGAATCAAAATTTGGTTCGTACATTCTTCAAAAGTTTGGATGGGAAAAGTAAAAAATGCAAAAAAAAAAAAAAAAAAAAAATATATATTAATGAATAATCATAAATTTTACATGTCTATTATAATATATATATATATATATATATATATTTTTTTATTTATTTATTTTGTAAGGGGTAAGGGATTGGGAAAACACGAAAATGGAGACGTGAAAATTATAAAGATAAAAAAATATGGAGAACATGGGGTAATATGTTAAAATGTTATATTACATATATGATAAAAGCGACTATGTATTATTTATTTAATTTTTTGTCCTATTATATATATATATATATATATATGTATATTTATTTATTTACATGTAGTTCACACAAATTTTGCTTTGTACATGTTTTTATTTGTTTCCCTAATTTTTGTGCAGCTTGGATATAATGAACATGAAGAAAATAACAATGGAATGTGGTGGGAAAATATGTACAATAATTGTGCCAAGAAAATCAATACTGATAATAATAAGAATACAACAAATAGTAGTACTAGTAATAATAATTCAAAAGAAAAAATTGTGAAAAATAATCAAAATTTAAAGTATTCATTATTTGTTAAAAAAGATACTTGTATAATAAGTTCGGCTTGCACTAGCCTAGAACAACAACAACAACAACAATCAGAAGACGAAAAAATCAACAAAACACAAGATATTAAAATTAAGAATAAACATATTAATAAGAATGAAAATAATATACATAATATTAAATTAATAACTAATAAATCCAGCGAACAAAATCATGATGAATATGTAAAAAGAAATAAG
>NC_033656.1:304670-309650 GCF_001601855.1 Plasmodium reichenowi | reverse complement strand
GCATAAACATAAAAGTGAAGATAAAAATGATGGTGATAATACGGTCGACTAAATTAAAAATAAATAAATAAATATATGTATATATATATATATATATATATATGTTTAATCAACACCATTTCTATACCTTTATGTGTTTATTTGTACATTTTATTATTTTTTTGTAAATGGAATTAATATTATTAATCCTTTTAATCAAATTGTTACATATATATATATATATATATATATATATATGTATGTTTATTTGTGAAAACTATTTTGAAACATCTTTAATTGTATAAATTGAATTTTTTATAAAGTCTAATTAATTATAAGAAAAATAACATATATATATATATATATATATATTAACAATTTAACTTATACAAAAATAGAATATGCTATGTATCATATAAAATTATAATTTTCAATAAATTTTATATTAAAACAAAAAAAATTATATTAAAATATATTATAAAATAATATGTAATTCATAAAATGATAAGTAAATAAAAAAAAAGAAAAAAAAAAGAAAAGAAAGACATACACTAATTAATTTTTATGAGATGATTTATTTTTTCTTTTTTTTTTTATCTTTTCCTTCTTCATTAGTGCTTATATCTTTTCTCTTGTTTTTCGTTGTATCTTTTTCATTAAGAATTTTCTCTTTTGATTTAGTTTTACCTTGTTCCTTTGAATCTTTCTCTGGATCTTCCTCAATGTTATTATTTGTTTCTTTTTCATCTTCAACAGATTCATTACGTTGATCTTTTTTTTCTTTATCGTTCTCTTGATTTGTTAACAAAAAACTAGTGTCTACATTTTCGTCCGTAATAATATTCCAAATTGGGTCTGAAATTTTTTTATTTAGAACATGAGGATATATATCCTTAATATATTTATATAATTTTTGTGGATATTTTAGCCTCCAGTTTTCTACTCTCTTAGTAATTTTGTTCCACAAATAGCCTAACAAAAAAAAATAAAAAATATAAGATGAAGATATAAATAACAAAATTAAAAATGAATACATATATATATATATATATATAATATATAAAACAAGGTACAAGATATGATATGCATTAGAACGAGGAGCTATAAACAACATTATAATAATACATAAATAAATATATATATATATATATATATATATATATATATATATATATATATGTATGTATTTATTTATTCATTTATGTATCTATTATTACCTCTGTTTGGTTCAGCTTTTATACATTTGTTTATTATATCTTTTTGATTTATTTCATTTTGTTGATCAATTTCGAAAGCTAGAAATGTTGCCCATCCATCTCCAAAATGAGGATTAAGGTTAATTACTCTATAGAACCATTTCCTAGCTTTTTGTATTTTAAAATTCACCCAGAATAATTTTGCTACCGTTAATATAACATACGCATTATTACCACAGTGATTAAAAGCACTAACTGATTTACTGTTTTGTAAATTTTTATTTTCTAGTTCTATAGCCTTTGACCATAAAATACCAGAGGATGGACATTCTTTTAAAGCTTCTGAAATTATAGGATTTAAATTTTTATTATTACAACATAATTCAATTTCTATTAATTTTAACCATAATAAATCATAATTTTCGATTATTTTAATATAAGCATTATTATTAACTGATGAGTTTTTTTCAAGTTCATTTTTGGATTTGGATATATTACTTGCTGTATTATTAACACTCTTGGAACCATCCATATTTTTATTTAAGTTATTATATTCATCATCCTGTGTATCATAATTTTGTTCATTGGTTTCAATAATTTCTTTACTTTTTAAAATATGACTATTATTATTAAAAGAATTTAAATACTTGATTTTGATTTTTGCTTTCTCAGTTAATGCTCTAGCACCTGTATAATTCTTTTTTTCTATTTGTAAATCGATAGCACATAACCATAAATTAATTGATGACGCACAATATTTTAGACCTTCTTCGTATATATTCTGAGCGTTTTTATATGGATCAATAGAAATATTCATAAATTCCTCCTTTTTATTATTAACATTTTTATTTTTATTATCTCCATTTTGTTTATTATGAAAATTATTAGACGTACAGCTGCTACCATTATTACCATTATTATTATTACCATTATTATTATTACCATCATCATTATTATTATTACCGTCATCATTATTATTATTACCATCATCATTATTATTATTATCATCATCATTATTATTATTACCATCATCATTATTATTATTACCATCATCAGTATTATTATTACCATCATCAGTATTATTATTACCATCATCAGTATTATTATTACCATCATTATTATTATCACTGGTAGTATAATGCTTTGCGGTTGTTGTACCTTTTGTATTAATATTCTTATCTTTAATATCATCCGATTTAGTATGATGATAATCATTTTTGATATACGTTTTATCACTTGTTACATTTATATTAGTATCATTTGAATATTTATACATTTCTAATTCTATCTGACCAGCTATCATATACAACTTATCAAAGTGCTTGTGTATTTTTAACGCTTGCTGAGCCAAAATTTTGGCTTCTTTATAATTTCTTAATAACCTCTCGAGTTGAACAGACTGCATCCATATTTTAGGTGTATTACATTGTACCCTTGATTTTTTCAATAAAAAGCGAGCTCTATCAAATTCATTATTTTCTCTTTCTAATTTAATTGCAGCTAGAGATATCTCTTCAGTATTTTGATTATGTATAAAGGACTCAGCTAAAATTTCCCGTGCTTTATCAATTTCATTATTTAACCATTTTTGTTTAGCTAACATAAGCCATAGAACACTCGAATGGGGACAACTCTGTACAGCTCTATGTAAAACCTCATCAACATTTTCTCTTTTTCCATGAGTAAGTTCTAAATTTGCTAATGCTAGCCATAAGGATTTTTTGGTTTTAAATATTTTTAATGCTTCATTATATAGAGCTCTTGCAGTATGTATAGATTTATTATGAATACAATTTTGAGCATCTTGTTTATATATTCTTTTTTTGTTTAATGTTTCTACTCCTATATGCATAGTATTTCTTATAATACTTTCACAAGTATGTGTAAATTTCGATTGTTCACATTCTTCCGCAAATTTTATCCATTTGTCTCTATCAAAGATTATATTTTTCGAAGATAGATTTTCTATACATCTTTTAATAATAATATCTACCATTTTTATATTTCCTTGTTTTTCTTCTAGTTGTGATGCATTAATCCATATTTCTGCACTGGTTGGTATTTTTTTTCTTGCTTCATTCAAAACTTTTTGTGCTTCTGTATATGTACATAATCGAGCTAAGGCTATCCACATTTCAATAGATTGAGGTATACATTCAACTGCTCTTTTTAATAATATATATGCATTATTTTCATTTTCTAGAGAGATAGCTTCTTTCCATAATTTCACTGAGTTTGGTATACATTCTATGGCTTTTCTCAATACCTTTCTTTTATCATCTACATTTTTTTCTTTTTTATATGCTTCTAGCCATAACTTAACAGATGTGGGTATATGTTTGATTGCTTTTGCTAGAATAATTTTAACTTCACTTAATTTTTCTTCTAGCCTAACAGCTTCTAACCATATATCTTCATTTTTTGAACAAACCACACAACCTTTCATAATTATTTCTTTAGCTTTATCCTTTCTTTGAGCTAATTCTTCAATTCGTGCAGCAGCTATCCAACCTGGACCATGTTTTGGGTTCGTACTTATAACAGATTTTAATAATGATCTAGCTTTATTTATGTCAGCAATATCAGCATCATTAATTAAACTACTTGCATTCAAATTGGTTAAATATCCCTTAGGGTCAATAACAGTTTGTCCTTCGACATTATCTATAAGCTCATCTAATTTTACTGATAACACAGTCCCCCTTGCTTCCCCTAAATCGTTTAATGATAATTTGTGTGTATTATTAAACAAGGGAGTATTATAACCACTAACATTTGATGCGCTCAGCGGTGTATTGTATCCTGATAAGGTAAATGGAGTATTCAAACCGCTAATAGACATATTTGATTTAATATTATTATTTATTAATGGTGTATCCATACCAAACAATGAGGATGAATTTCTCATATATGGTGTTTGTAAACCGCTTAATGGTGTTTTCAAACCACTTAACGGTGTTTTCAAACCACTTAATGGTGTTTGTAAACCACTTAATGGTGTTTTCAAACCACTTAACGAATTTTGTAAACCATAAGGAGTTCTTAAACCTAATGGAGTTTGTACTCCTAATGAGGATTGATAACCCAAACCAATAGGTGTCTTATGGCCACTTTGACTTGATGCAGAATTATTAAAATTAAGATGTATATTAGATTCATTAATTCTACTCATAATTAAAGAATCCGGAGCAGGTAAATAATTTTTTTGAACTTTTTTTTGTTTTTGTTTAGATGAATATTGTAAAACGGTTGGAATGGATTCCCATTCTTCTATTGTAACATTAGCAAGATTTTTTTTTAAATCACCAAATTGTTGTGTTATGGTAGGTTTTGTAGCTCTCATTTTTGATATTTCTTCTTTCAGTTTATTTTCTCTTCTACTTTTTCTTCGAATATCCATAAGAGAATCAATCTTATCATATATTTCATCGGCTTCTTTATCTTCTTCATCATATTCTGTATCTTTAAATAAGGATTCAGAATATCCATGAAATTCATCATAATTAAAATCTGAATAATCATTCTTATCTTTATCATCCGTTGTATCATCTCTACTCACACCTCCTGAAAATCCTGTTACTCCTCTACCTTTACCTGGAATATATCCTGGTGGTGGTTTTCCAAAAGGTTCATATTTCACCTTATTAATACTCATATTTTTAAATACATCATTTTTTATATTTTTTGTCATTTCATTTTTTAACGACGTCAAATCCATTTTTTAAAATACCATAAATTATGTTTTTTTTTTTTTTTTTTTTTTTTTTTTTTTTTGTTTTTTTTTTTTTTTTTTTTGTTTTTTTTT
>NC_033656.1:299887-302387 GCF_001601855.1 Plasmodium reichenowi | reverse complement strand
AAATATATACTAAGACAACATGTAAGTAGCGTTAATATAACTAGAAAGTATCCAAATTTCCTTAGAATAAAAAAGAAAATTTGTGAGAATTTTGTAAAAGAATATATAAAATAATGAATATATTTTATATTATTTATAATATTATCATCAATTATATTTCTTATAAAAGTTCGTATAACACTTAAATTATTTTCTGGATCAACATTTTCATCATCGGTATAATTAAGAGCACTACTATCATCATTATTAGAATCTTCTAAATTATTTTCTTTAATATTATCATCAGTATAATAATTGTTATTAATATTAATATTACTACTATTATTACTATAATTATATTTATTATTATCATTTTTATTATCATATATATTATCATATTTATTCATTTTGTTTGACTGCTTTATATTTTTTGACGAAAATTTTTTTTCATATTTATCATTCTTATTATCATCTTTTAATTGTTTTTGTTCACTTTTATTACTAACATTTAATATGTTATCTTCTGAACTACTAATTGAATTAGAGCTAAAGTTATCGTATTCATTTGTGCTTACATTATTTAATGATGAATCTGTAAATGTGCTACTTTCACTTGTATTATCTATATCATCATAATTATCATTCTGACTAATAATATCATTATCATTTTGACTAATAATATCATTATCATGTTTATTTGTAACCTCTTTTTTCTGTTTCTTTGTTTTCTTTTCATCATTTTCTTCATATTTTTTTTCATTATTATCTTTCATTTCATAATTTTCTTCGCTCTCATCACTTTGATCATTATAATCATCATCATTATCATCACCATCGCCACCATCATCTTCATCATCACCATCATCACAATAGTTATCATTAATTTCTTCATAGTCTTTTTGCGATGTTCTCTTTTTTTTCTTATTATTTAAATAATCTTTATATTGTATATTTTGATATATACTTCGCCTTACCTTCCTCCAATATGTAAAGGACTCATTGTTATTATAAGCGCGGTTGGTATCATCGTTAAGATTATTATTGTTCAAAGTATCCACGTTGTAAAAACAATTGAGGTTTTTATGTTTTGGGGACTTTATATTTTTATTTAAAGGTTGTGGATAGTTAGCGTTAGCGTGTCTTTGTATCCTATCACATTCTCTTATAATAGAAACTATAATAAATAGGATTAAACTTAAAAATAGTAATAGAAAAGAAATAAAATATTTTGAAAAAAAGAAGGATAGGAAAAAATATGTTACAAAGAATAATGAATATAATGGTTTTTTCCATGAAGAAAAATTAGATATTATAGAAAAGAAAGGTAGCCATATCATATCAAAATTTAATTTAATTGTATTAATATTCTCATATAATAAATTAACATTCAATTCATTATCTAATATTTCGTTTTTTGTGCATATATATTTATAGTTCAATGAAGTAATCTTATATAGATGTAAGAAAAAAACACTGTAGTCATTTTTACTAAATAGTTTAATAAATATTCGAACATTATAATCGTTAACATATTTATTTACATTTGATTTATTATTATTTATATTTTCTTCTCTTTGGATGATAGATCTAGGATTACTTAAATTGTTAATATGGTTAATATTGTTAATATTGTTAATGTTGTTAGTATTGTTCATATTGTCAATATTGTTAATATTGTCAATATTGTTCATATTGTTAATATTGTTCATATTGTCAATATTGTTCATATTGTTAATATTGTTAATATTGTCAATATTATTATTATTATTATTAGTGGTATTATTAAAATTATTCAAATTATTCATAACATTTATACTTTTCTTCTTAGTGTTTTCCTCAGAGACCTTTTTATTTTTTTTATGAAAATAAGGGTCCTTTATCATTGCCGTTTTATTATCCAAATATTTTAAAATCATATCATATTTCGTATTAAATTTTAAATTCATTAAATCAATAAAAGCACTACCAATATATTCATCTTCTACAATCCCTTCTGTTTCGTCCATATCATATAATTGTATTTCTATGATACTTTTAATATAATGTATTTCAATATCTATAGTTTCATTCCATATATTCATAGAATTATCTAATATTCGACTTCTATATATTTCTTCTTTATCTAGTAATATTTTTAAATATGGATACATAAGATCTTTATCTTTATTTGATCTAAAAGAACTAATTCTATTTAAATATCCATATAAAAATAATTGTAATATTAAAAAACCTTTTGTTTTTTTTGCATTAAATGTAACTTTTGGATTTGTCATACTATTTAAAAAATTGTATTCTTCTAATTTTTCATTTTTTACATTTACTAAATGCTTTCCATTTTCTAAAATAACACTTTTTGAAAAGAGTGAAAATTTTTCGTTATTTAGGGTACTGTTGTTTACCATTTTTTTTTTTTTTTTTTTTTTTTTTTTTTTTTTTTTTTTTTTTTTTTTTTTTTTTTTTTTTTTTTTTTTTTTAAATATTAAAAAAAAAAAAAAAAAAAAAAAAAAAAAAAAAAAAAAAA
>NC_033656.1:297284-299523 GCF_001601855.1 Plasmodium reichenowi | reverse complement strand
TGAAGAAAAAAAAAAAAAAAAACAAAAGAAAAAATAAAATTTATATATTCATATTTTTTTACTATTAATTTTTTAATGGTTAAACGGAAACAACAACTAATATGCACACATTTAAAAACAAAATTATAAATTTATGTTTTTACCATATATTCAAACAAAAACAATAATACTGACTATATTAATAATAATAGTTGAAAAATATGTAAATGTTCAAAAGGCTATTATTGCGGAAGGGCATTACATAGATATATATATATATATATATATATATATATAAAATATATAATAACATATTTATTTTATATTTATATTTTTTTCTTTTGGATATAATAATATTTCAATAATTATTATATATATATATATTCATACAACATTTAATAAATTTTGTTGTTAAAAAAAATATATATTTTTGTGCAGTAAAAAGGTATTTTATTATCATCTTATTTGTAATATTTGCGTTCATAATTATTCATATGCACATATGGACCCATCAATATATAAAAAAATTAATTTTTCTTTTTTATATATTAAATATATTTTTTTTTTATATATTATGTATATTTTTTTTTTTATATATTATGTATATTTTTTTTTTTATATATTATGTATATTTCTTTTTATTTTTTTTTTAGTACATATGATACGCAATACAAAAAAAAAAAAAAAAATAAATATATAATATATAATATATATATATATATTTTTTTTTTAATTTTTATTTCTCATTCAAATTAGTGCATTTTTGTTATTACATTTTGTGTGCGTATATTTTTTTAATCTTTTAAAATAAACAAAAAATAGGGGAAAAAAAAATATATAATATATATAATATATATTTATATGTATACATAATTATTATTATAACGATTATATTTATTATTTATATTTCATATATTTGAAATAAAAAGAAATTTTAAATCAAAAAAATACATACCTAGAGAAACGTATGTAGATGTTAATATCTAGAAGAGGATTTTTTTATGTATATCCATACGTACAAAATTAACAAATATACATAACATTTTTAATATTTCTGTGTTTTATTTTTTTTTTTTTTTTTTGTCCTGTTGTATGTTTTGAATTTTCATACAGCAAATATTAAAGGGAAAAATATATTTAATAAAATAAAAAGAAACTTTAATTTAAGTTGCATAGTATAAAAGTATAAATAAATAAATAAATAAATAAATGTATATATATATATATATAGTTATTATGTTAATAACAAAAAAAAGGGAAAACAACACATAAGGATATATATATAAATATATATATATATATATTTTTTATTGTCATCTGGCTTCCTTATAGTCAAACGTTCTTATATATTTCTTTTTATTTCTTTCCTCGTCTAAAATATATTTCACATTTTCATTATCCTCATGAATTTTAATTTTATTCATCGTAATGTCTCTCTCTTTTTTCTTTACTTTATAAATATCCCATTCTTGTATAACAAATCGTTTCAAATAAAAAAAGTACAAAACACCTAGGACGCCAAAGGATATTTTCTACAGCTCAGACAAGACAAGAAAAGAAAAGAAAAAAAAAAAAAAAAAAAAAATTAAATATGGTACATCATATATATATATATATATATATGTGACATTTTATACACATTTATTATCATTTACTCTTTATGTGTTAATATATATATATATTAAAAATATTTAAATTTTATATATTCCCTTTAAAAATACAAAAAAGAAATATAAACTATATACATACATACATACACATATATATATATATATATATATATATATATATATATATTTATATTTATCTATTTATATGTGTATGTTATTATTGTTTTATTTTTTTTGTTTTCTTAAAAATTTTTACCACTCCTGTTTCTATTCGACCCTTATTCATCTTTATATATATGTTGTACTTCCAAAAATTAAAAAAAGAGCTTTTCTTTAATTCCCCCCCAAAAAAAAAACAGAAAAAAAAAAAAATATATAATAAAGGACTTTTTAAAAGATAACCATAATAAACTATTATTTAAAAAAAGGAAAAGAAATAGAATAAAAAAAAAAAAAAAAAAAAATTATAATAATAATACAATAAAATTAAATCATTTATATTGAAAATAAAAAAATTTTTAATTTAAATTGTTCACATAATTTTATGACACGATATATAAATCTTGTTTTTTTTTTTAACCTACGAAAATTTGATGAAATATTATACATACATATATATAATATATATATATATATATATATGTTATCTC
>NC_033656.1:293867-297184 GCF_001601855.1 Plasmodium reichenowi | reverse complement strand
ATATATATATATATATATATTTTTTTTTTTTTTTTTTAATATAAATATATATTAATTTTAAAATGTTAATAAAAAAAAAAAAAAAATTTCATATATGAAAATAATAATAAATTATAAAAAAAATCTATATCTATCTATATCAATATATACAGTTAATAAAAATATATTTTATTATAAATACAATGTTTTATATATATAACATAATGAATATAAAATTAATATACAAATTATCTGGATATAAAAAATTAAAAATTTGACATATTTTCTTCTTTATCTAATTGTTTTTCTTTTTTGTTTTAATGTTTTTCAGCAGCTTTTCTTCTTTGTAAAATAACGACCTTTTGAATTTCTTCTCTCTTAGCTTTTCCTCTTTTATGGGTTCCTAACTTTTTTTTAGCGTATTTTAAACTTCTTTTAGTAGAAGCAGATGTACCTATTTTTATCAATTCAATTATTCTTTTTTCATATGGACTAAATCCAGTAATTTCTCTAACTACATCTTTTATCAATTCTTTTCTTTTAGAAAATGGTTTCTTTTTCTTATGTAATTTTAAATTTCTCTTTGTTACAACATGTCCACTATTAAATCCAACTATGAAGTGGCAGCAAAAGGAAAGAAAAAAAATATAATAAATAAAATAAAAATAAAATAAAAATAAAATAAAAAATAAATTTGTAAGGTTTTTTTTCATAACATATAGGTATATTCACAAAAATAATATATATATATATATATATATATATATATATATATAATGTTATATATATATATAATGTTATATATTTAAAAAAAAATACTATCATGTAAAACAACATATAAAATATACATATTGTTATTAATATATTATATATATAATATATATATAAACTTATAAATTTTCATTCTTTTTTTTTTTTTTTACTCTTTTTCTCAATTCTTTAAATATATATTTACCTGCTATTCCTGTGGCTGGCTTAATGGTTGATTTCCTTCCCATTTTTATATATTATAAAATAATGATAATTATTATAAAAAAAAAAAAAAAAAAACTTTTCTCAAAAATTTAAAAACGTTTAAATTTTTATTTTACAAATTAACAAATATATATATATATATATATATATATATATTATAAAATTATATTTTATGGAAAACTTTAGAAAATAAAAAATTTTTATTTTTTAAAAATATTTCCTTCTTTCTTTTTTTTTTTATTTATTAACAAATAAAAAATGAGAAAAAAAAAAAAATAAAATAAAATATAAAATATAAAATCGTTCCACAATTTTTATTTTTTACCAAATATTATGAGTACATATTATTATATATAAAAATATTTATATACATATTATATATATATATATAGTATTTTATTTATACATATAATATTTTATTTTATATTAGTTTTCATTATGTTCTTAATTTTTATTAAGATAATTTTTTTTTAATACGTGTTATTTTTTTTTTTTTTTTTTGCCTTATAATAAAATATATTATATATATATATATATATATAATATATATAACTATTTTTATTTATTTTTTTCTTTTTACCCTTGGTAAATAAAAATAATATATAAATGATTACATATATATATATATATATATATATATATATATATATATATATATATATAATATATAGATGTATTATATAAAAAACAAATATTTTATATTATTATAAGAAAATTCTTTTTTGCTGCTTAATATCATATAATAATATTAAAGTATCCTTTATTATAATATATAAATATATATATATATATATATATATATATATAATATATAATATAATATATATTATATTATATATATATATAATTTTATTATTCATTTTTATATTTTTTTTTCCCTTATTAGTGTTAACAGTGGTTATTACTATATTTATTTTATATATATTATATATATATATATTTTTTTTTTTTTTTTTTGAGAGATACATATATTGTGGTGAAAAAAAAAGATATAGTATATTATTAATATTTGGTAAAAAATATAATAAACATATTAAGTTACATATTTAACATAATTATTTAAATTTATATATTTTTTAAAGTATAAAAATAAAATTTTATTACTATTTTTTAGAATATTTTCTTTTTATTTTAATTTAATAATTAATAAATATTATATATATAAAAATCCCTTTAATATGTTTATATGCATAATATAATATTTATAAGTACTTACTAAAAAAGATGATTATATTTATAAAAAAATATCTTTGTTTTTTGTTTAGATAAATAAATATATTATATATGAAAATGTAATAATTATATATAATAAAATATATATATTATAAATTATATTATATATTATATTATATAGTTGAATTTCTTTAATTTTTAAGGTTTATATAAGTATATATTTTTTTTAGTTTTAGTTTTATTTTTATTATTATTTTTTTTTTTTTCACATAAATAATATATTAATTTTTAAAAAGAAGAATTAATTTAAAAAGTAAATATAATAAAAAAGCATCATACAAAAATGTATTATTTTTCAAATTTGGAAAAATATAAAAATTAAAGAGAATAATAGAACCCCTAAAAATTATTATAAATAAGATTATTATTCAATATAAAATAAATATATTATAATATAAATATAAAAAAAGGTGTTATTTATTATGTATTATCATTTCTCATAATTTCGTCAACCTTTTTCTTTTTATTATTCCTTCCTAAAATAGTAAGTATTATGTTATATATATATATATATATATATATAATGTGATCCTTTTATAAGTATAATAAATTATACCTTATTATTACTTTTTATTTTCTGTGATGATTTTGTATAAATTATTTGACAAGCATATGTCTGATAAAAATTTATTTGATGAAATTTTTGAAAACTGAGAAAATAAAATTTAATAAGAATTTTATAATATATATATATATATATATATATATATATATATATATATATATATATATATATTATTTATATATTTAAAATGAAAAATATAAAGAGTAGTTAAATTACTAAACAATACATTAAAAGAACACCATAAGGCAATTTAATAGTTCAAATTTTATTTTTCTAAAATATAGGAATATATATATATATATATATTAATCTTCTTTTTAATTATCTTTGTATTATTTATACGTTGAATGTAAACATATATATAATATATATATATATATAAATATTTGTGTGTTACTTTTTTCCCTTTTTAAAATATTCATTATTTCTTTAATATGAATGTTCCTATTATTTTAATATATTAAGGAATAACATAATAATAAAAACAATTCGTATATAGCTAGCCAAAAAAAAAAAAAAAAAAAAAAAAAAAATATATTAATAAATTAAAAAAATATATATATAT
>NC_033656.1:292072-293767 GCF_001601855.1 Plasmodium reichenowi | reverse complement strand
ATATATAAATATATAATAATAATAATTAAATATCTTTTTATTTGAAAATAATTCTTATATGGATTATTTAAATTTATTTTTTTGTAAACTATATATATATATAAAATCTATAAAATTTTATTATATATATATATATATTTTTTTAATTTATTAATATATTTTATATTTATTTATTTATTTTTTTTTGTTTACATCCTTGTTTTGTTTGAAGAAAAAAAAATAATAATAAAAATATAATTTTGTAGATATTATTCTTATTATATAAATATGCTTGAGATAGAACTAATGAATGATACTTGTATAAATAATATTATGATATAATTATGTATGTATAATATTATATATTTAAATATATAATTATTTTTTTTCCCGTAAGGTTAAAAATTTTTATAACGTATATAAAAATAAAATTATAATAAAATTTTATTATATTTATATAAAAATTAAAATATTATTATATATTATATATATGAATATATAATAATTTATTAATGTATATTTTATATTTATATATTATATTTATATTTTATATTTATATATTATATTTATATTTTATATTTATATATTTTATATTTATATTTTATATTTATAATTTTTGTTTATTCATTTATTTGTACTTTATATATATATATATATATATATATATATATGTATATATATAATATTTGATTATATTAAATAATTTTTATTTTATTATTTTCTTTTTTTTAAGATGTTACTTCCATTTGTTTGCTTGTTCTTATATAAATAAATGGGGATCCACATATTTAATAATTAATATATCAAAGAATATAATATAAAACAATATATATATATATATTTATATATATATAGAATTTTCTTCCGTATAAAAATGTAGATATATATATTATAATATATTTCTTTTTTTTTATAAATATAATATTAAAATATTATATTATATATATATATATATATATATGTAATATATTTTGATAAAAAATAAATAAGTATGAGTCAGTTAAAATGATCAATTTTTTCGTCTGTACCTTATTTTTTTTTTTTTTTAATGTTTTGTAAATAGTAATGATATTTGAATAATTTTATTGTTTTTATTATTATTCATTTATATCTTTTTATTCAATTTTAATACACTTTAAAAAAATGAGTAAACTTAAAGTGAGAAAAAAACACAAGCACTTGAGGACCTTTGAAGAGGATCTAAAAAATGAAGTGATTGTGAAAAATAAAATAATAAAAACGAAAAAAAACAAAGATAAGCATAGAAAAGAAAAGTTTAGAATAAAGAACAATGAAATGCATTTTCATAAAAAGAAAAAAAAAAATGACGTTCATAAAATTTTAAATTTAGCGAATGAACAAAATGAAGAAGATTTAGATTATGATATAAATAATATAAATGATGATAATAATGAAGAAGCTGATAAATTTTTACACTTTGATGACATTATTGAAGAAAACATAACAAATGATAATGATATATTTTTTAATGAAAATAAAAACCTTCCTTATAATACTAACACAGAAGAAGAAGATGTAGATGCTAAAGACATTTTTGAAGAATTAAATATTAAAATTATGAACGATTCAAAACATGTGTCCTACAACAAAATGGAGAATATCACACAAGAGCCAAATCAATCCACAGAGGTAAAAAAGAAAAAAAAAAAAAAAAAAAAAAAAAAAAAAAAAAAAAAAAAAAAAAAAAAAAAAAAA
>NC_033656.1:288778-291807 GCF_001601855.1 Plasmodium reichenowi | reverse complement strand
AAAAAAAAAAAAAAAAAAAAAAAAAAAAAAAAAAAAAAAAAAAAATACATATATATATATATATATATATATATATATATGTATATTTTTTTTTTTTTCTTGTGTGTATATGTTATTGGTGATTACCTTTTAAGTTAAGAGCAATTTTATTATGTTAAGATTATATATTGTACATTTCAAGTACATATATATATATCTACATATATAAAAATATAAAAAAAAAAAAAAATAATAAATAATATAATTGCTTAAAAAAACAACTTAAAGTTAGCACGATAATCAGGGCATAAGATGTTATAAATTGTGAGCATCCTATGCAGTACAAGTTTGTGCACAATTATAAAAAGAAAAAAATTATATAGTATAATATAATATGATATAATAATAATTAATAAATTAAATGTATTTTTGTATGTGTATATATAAATACATATGAAGGACTTGCTTTTAATTTTTCATATACATATATATATATATATATATATATATATATATATTTATTTATTTATTTATTTTATAGGATAAAGTAAATTCACTTGTAGAAAAATGTTATAAAACTATAGGTGAAGATTTAGCACATTATAAAAGTGGAAAACTACATAGAGCTCTTACCATTTTGACGAAATCATCTAAATGGTATGAATACTTATTATTAACAAAACCAAAAAAATGGACACCACATGCTACTTTTGAAATTACTAAGCTTTTCTCTTCAGGATTGAAGGAAAAGGAAGTTAGTAAATTTTATGAATTTATATTGTTACCAATAGTATTGGAAAACATTGACAAGAATAAAAAGCTGGATTCCTTTCTTTATAAGGCATTAATAAAAGCTTTGTATAAATCAAAATCTTGGTTTAAAGGGATACTCTTTCCCATCTTACACCGTGTAAGAATAAAATCAAATAAATGTAAATCAATATATATATATATATATATGTACATATGTATATATCAATATTTCTATAAAAAATGTATAAGCAAAATATATTACGATTTTCGTTTTATATGATGATTAGTCTTGTCTGAATATTTAATTTTAAAAAATGAAGACAATAGTACTGCCCCAAACTGATTAAAACAATTAAATTGTATATGTGCTAATATAATATTTTTATATGTAATATATATATATATATATTTATTTATTTATTTATGTGTTCATTTATATTTTTAGGAATGTACCAAAAAACAGATGATAATTATAGGAAGTGTAATTCAAAAAATGAGTATATCCATAAATTGTGTTGTTTTAGCACTTGATGAAATATTTTCCTTTTCTTGGAATTCCATAATATCATATATTTTAATACTCTTATTTAATAAGAAATATGCTTTTACAAAACAGGTAATCAAAATAATATATACATATATATATATATACATATATATTTGTTATAATTATATGTCCTTATGTGTATATTTCTTTTTTCTTTATTATAGTGTATTGACAATTGTGTTAATTACTTTCTTCGTTTTGAAAATTATCAAGATGTTTTATCAATCAATTGGCATAAATCTTTGTTAACGCTCGTTCATAATTATAGAGGTAAAACATAAATAAATGTAATAAACTTTGATAATGCCATCCAATATATTATTTTATAAATAAATTAATATATATATATATATATATATATATATTAAATATATGAACCACATGGTTATAAAAGAAGAATATAAAGGAAAAAAATTTTTTTTTTTTTTTTTTTAAATGATGAAAACGTACGCTTGGCATCTGAATAATTTATTTGAAGATAAATTTTTAATCAGTTATCCCTATCTGATAAAAAAAAAAAAATAAATAAAAAAAAATAAGAGAGATATTTCATAATTAAAAAAAAAATTAATATATATATATATATATATATATATAAATATATATAAATTATATGTACATATTTTATATGTAGGCCTAATGTGTGACACTCAAGTTGAGGCATTAACCCATTTAGTTAAAAAAAAAAATCATCACCAGATTTCAAGTGAAATAATGAAGCATTTATATTCACCAACATCCCTTATGAATAGTAAACAAAATAATATGATAAAACATTTTTAAGACAAATATATATATATATATATATATATATATATTGATGTTGTAATATTTTAATTAATATATTATTTATTTATTTATTTATTTTGTAGAAATAAAAGATATAAAAGTAAACAGTGAAGAATATGTAGTGTAACTTTTGTTTATGACTAACCACATTTTAGCATACAAAAGGTATGATATAAAAATAAAGAAATTAACATATATATGTATATATATGTATGTATATATATTTATTTTATATTTTATAATAAAAATAATGAAATGATGAAACAAAACAGTTCTGCTTCTGAATTTATTTTGATGATAACTATGCCCAACTGATCTCATAATTTTTATTATATTTATAAAATGAATAAATAAAATAATAACATATATAAATGTTAATATTTAACTTTTTGAGCGAAAAAAAAAAATAAAATAATAAGATAATAAAATAATAAGATAATAAAATAATAAGATAATAAAATAATAAGATAATAAAATAATAAAATAATAAGATAATAAAATAATTAAATAGTAATATTATAAAAAAAAAATTTTAACTTTTTTTTTTTTTTTTTTTTTTTTTGTCCTTAAAATGAATAATCAACTGTATTAATAATTTACTTAATTTAACATTGTAATTATTAGAGACACATTAATTTTATATGTTCTCTATATATCTCTATATTTATTTTTATTTTTTTTTTTTTTTTTAGATAACAAGGGAGTAAATTTATCCAAAAAAGAAAGTCTCATAAAGAATACGTTACGAATTAGGATATATAAATTAAGATGACATTATATATATATATATATATATATATATATATATATATATGTATGTGTTTTTTTTTTTTTTTTTTTTTTTTTTTTTTTTTTTTTTTTTTTTTTTTTTTTTTTTTTTTTTTTTTTTTTTTTTCCACAAAATTAAAAAATAAAAAATATAAAAAAAAAAAAAAAAAAATTAATAAAAAATAATTTTTTT
>NC_033656.1:280713-288378 GCF_001601855.1 Plasmodium reichenowi | reverse complement strand
AAAAATTTATTTTTTATTTTATAAATTAAATTTTTATTTTTTTTTTTTTTTTTTTTTTTTTTAAAAAAAAAAAAATAAAAATTAATATTTTTTTTTTTTTTTTTTTTTTTTTTCTTTTTTTTGTAATTTCTTTTTTTTTTTTTTTTTTCTTCGTTTTGTAAATATATATGTAAAAAATATACATATATTTATATATATATTTATGTAACATATTATTTATTCATAAATAACTATAAAAGTAAAAATAATGTAGAATTTATATTTATAAAACAACATATTGTTTTAATCTAATTCGTATATTTTTAAATGTGTTTGAAAAGAGAAAGAATTTTTTCTTTAAGTCTTATAGTATAATTATTTATATATAATAAAAAATATATAAATAGAAAATTTATAAATATATATATATATATATATATTTATATATATATTTATATATATATGAAGGTCTTGTGAGAAAAAGGGTTCAAAAGGATGTTCATAGACACTGAAGCAAAAAGTTTATACAATGTCATTGAAATTTTTGAAAAAAAAATAATATATTTATCTTTTATAAACGAAGAGGTATAAAAAAAAAAAAAAAATAGAACCATTAAATATTATATTATATATATATATATATATATATATATATATATATATATATATATGTGTTTATATGTGTGTGTTTATATGTGTATATTTTTGATGAAGGGGGGGAGAATAAATTTGAAAAAAGTAACAATGTATGAAATATTATAATGTATATATTAAAAGATATATTTATCGTAAAATATTTGATAACATGTAAAGATGAATTATACATAATAGGTTATATCACTAATTACTTTAATTAATTAATTAATTATTTATTTATTTATTTTGTTTTATTCTTTCTAATGTAGATATTAGAAAAATTGAATGAACATGATATTAGCACAATTCCTGAGGAATTTCTTTTATACTTTAAGGACATAATAAAATTGAACAAATTATATGAACATAGTGATATATTAAAAAATTATGAAGACGATGATAAAGAAGGAGAAGACGATGTAAATTATAAAAAATGTGTAGATGATGAAGAGGTTTGTGTAAATAAAGAACATCACGATTTGGTAGATAAAATAAAAAAATATTGTATACGTCTGTGTAATATATTTAATGAAAATGAAAGTCTTTATGAAATATTAAACAAAATGAAAGATAAAGAAAATCATGACTTTTCTAAATTCTTATACATCATCAAGGATATAAAGGTAAAAAGATAAAATTTAAATAAATAAATAAATAAATAAATATATATATATATATATATATATATATATATATGTATGTGTGGTAGTTATGTACTTAAAAGTAATATAAATAATATTCTTTTATTCTATAATATAATTAACATAATATCATAATAAATGTATATATTTATTAATATTTCAAACACTTGTATTTATGTTTATACAGAATATTTTTCAAACGAAGTTTCAAACTAGCGCTTTAGAAAAAATCAAGGGTATCGAAAATATGAATAAATTAAAAGATGAAGAAAAGAAAATCCAAGAAGAAGAAAAAAAGTTAAATGAAGAATTAGAAAACATACGAAAAGAAAGTCATAAAGAATTAAATGAACTAGAACAATGTTTAAAAAAAAAAGAAAAGGAATTAGAACACTTGAAAAAATCTTCACAAGAAAATCTACAACTATTATTAAATATGTTACCATTAAATGATACCTCTGATAATTTAGAACATATAAATATGTTATTTGAAAAAACAAAAAATATTTATGAGAATAAAATAAAATTATATCAAGACCAAGAAATAAGTTTAGTGAAGAAAAATAAATTACTAGAACTGGATATAGAAAATTATATCAACTTGATAGATGAGCAAATTAAAAGCCAGGACGATGGTAAGAAGGGAATGTATATATATATATATATATATATATATATATGTGTGTGTGTATATATATATATATATGTATATATGTATGTGTGTGTATATATATAATATTGTACATTGTGTGGGCATGCCCCTAATAACAACAGATTTCCTTGTTCAACCTTTTAATACATTTTTCACATATAAAATTAACGAATTACTTTTTTATGTTTTTAATTATCACCTTCTTGGTTTTTATTTATTGGAACATAGAAATTGAAAAATGGACAAGGGAATTAAAGAAAAATAAAATAACAGAAAAAGATTTAGACAGTATACTTTTGAGAAAACAAAATGAAGAAAATGAAAGATGTTTTTTACATGAACTAACGGAAAAAAGAAACATGATAAATCAAAAAAAAGATAATATAAACAACGAAGCTGCTGTAATAATTCAGTCTTATATAAGGGCCGTAAAAGAGCGGAATTTATTTAGTGAGCATGAGAAGAAAAAAAAAAGTCGAAAAAAAAAAAAATAAAAAGGAATAAAAAATATTATACACACGTATATTATTATACACATATATGTGATTTTAATTATTAATATATTTATTAATCATATTTTTTACATTATCTTATTTTACGCTTTGTTTATATATAAATATATATATATATATATATATTATATTATTTTATTTTTTTTAACTTTATTTTTATTCCTATAATAATAATTGTGAATTTAAGACAAAACAAACAAATTAACAAATAAAAAAAAAAAAAAAAAAAAATATATATAATATATATATTATTACACAACGTTGTACATTTCAATATTTTTATTAAAAACGGTATACTTGAAATCTTTTTTTTTTTTTTCTTTTTTGAAATGAATTCTTTTAATTTCCCCAAATTATGATGAGCTATTTTAAAAAAAGAGAGAGTATTAAATAAATAAAAAAATTTAAGTGTGTTCCATATATATATATATATATATATTTTTGTTGTTGTTTCTTGCATACTTATAAATGTATAAATTGTAAGAATCAGGTACATACATATATACATATTTATATATATATATATATATATATATATATATATATTCACAAATGTGTATGTATCAAATATACTTATAATTTACCTGTATATATACGTTTGTATTACTTTGTTTAAAACTATAAATGAACAAAATGAATGATTTAGATATCGAAGAATATAACAGGAATATAATACAAGAACTTAATGAAGCCGCTGAAGAAGGTGAATATCCGTTGTGTATGTTTTTACATGACCTCATAGAAATAGACATGGAATCAAATTTTAGTTATAAATATATAATTATAGATAGATTGGTTGAAATATGTATAGATTCTATTAATAAGAAGATGTTTTCTTTAGCTGATGAGTGCATGTATTTTATGCGTTATTGTATAGATAAATGTATAAATTTAAAAGATGAGATAATAAAGAATAATTCATTTTTTAATAATATGAATATTATAATAGACATATGTTCAAAAGAAAAGGTTTATAATAATGATAGTTTGTATATTTTTGAAAAAACATTTTTTTTTTTTATTCTTGATTTAAATAATAATATGGATGATTTTATTAATTTATGGAAAATATATAAAAATGAATTGATAGATTTTTATACTACTTTAATATATATGATATCAATAACTATATCTGAATTTTATGTTATATTAAAAAATATAAAAGGAGAGGATAATGTTGATATAGATTATATACATATTGGTTGTGAATTAATGAAGTTAATAGAAATATGTTTAGATTTGTCACTTGTTATATTTAATAATATAGACAAGATAGAAAATATAGATATGTTAGAAAATCATATAAGTGTTATGATTAAAAATTTTCATGATATACCTGACATCGAAATAAAAAGAAAAATCATGTTAATGATGAAAGCTATAAATAAAAAGAATATATGTGACAAAGAATGGAATGAAGAGATTAATAATTTTAATATAAAATATAATTTGTTAAGTAATGCATCAAATAAACAAAAATATAAAAACAAGAAAAATAAGAAGAAAAATAAGAATAATAATTATTATAATTATCTAAATATAACAAAAGATAAAGAACATATAAATATAAATTATTTAAAAACTAATTCTTATATATATATAAACAATTGTTATCTTTTTCTTAATACATATGAAGAAAATCTTAACCATATAACAATGAATACATCACCAAGTAGATGTAACAAAATAAAGTTATCTTCATGGGGATATAAAGGATCGTTGTTAATAAATTTCTTCTATTCTTATTTTTATAATACTAAGCAGAAATTATTAGTAGTTATCTCATATGATAATATGAAAATAAGATCTGATCCCAATTACAAATCTGTATTTTTTTATTTCAAAAAGGGAGAAATATCGGGTAAAAAAAGAAATATATATGTACACACATATAAATGAACCTAATATATTTGTGAAATAATAATACAAAAATATACAAATATATAAATATATAAATATATACATATATATATATATATATATATAATATTTATTATTTAAAATTTTTCATTGTTACACTTTTAGGTGTTCTGTCCAACAAACTGAGGAATACCTTTAAAGATAAATTTTTGGATAATCTTGAAATATGTATTAAACTAAGCTCAAAAGATATATGTAACAATGTACATGAACTTATGATGTGTCGTATTAATAAAGAAAAGTTTAGTGTCGATGAAAGACATAAAAAGAAGGAACTATATTATATTGAAAAAGAACATAATTTACCAGAAGATACGTTTAATAATACTATGGAAAATGTTGATAATATGGATAATGATCAAATTTGTGAAAATGATGTTAAGGATAATATGGAAGAGATATTTCAAAATAAACAAAATAAACAAAATAATCATATATATTTTAATAATTTAGGAAGAAATCATATCTCCTTAATTAATACTAATAATTTAAAAAATGAAGAAAAGTTAGAACGAAGAAAAGTTAGTTTTGCAAGTACAAAAGAATTGTGTTTATTGAATGATGATATTTCTGTAGAAACCAAAACCATGTTATTAGAAGAATCAATATTAAAGCATGTCCATTCCAAATATAATAATAAATACATGAACAGTAATATTATATATGATAAACACGAAAGTATACATTATGATAACAATAAAAAAAGTTTAAGGGAAAATTCTGGAAGTATGAGAAATGAAAATTTATTATTTATTCATGACAATCATAAAAAGGAAAAGGTAGAACCTATCAAAATTAGTTACGCAACTACACGGGATTTAATTGGGAAAAAAGAATATTCGAAAGGAAAATTAGAAGTACAGAACAATAATATAGATGGCGATGAAAGAGGGGATAATAATAATGTAAAAGATGATGAAAAAGGGGATAATAATAATATAAAAGATGATGAAAAAGGGGATAATAATAATATAAAAGATGATGAAAAAGGGGATAATAATAATATAAAGGATGATGAAAAATGGGATAATAATAATATAAAGGATGATGAAAAATGGGATAATAATAATATAAAGGATGATGAAAAGTGGGATAATAATAATATAAAAGATGATGAAAGAGGGGATAATAATAACATGGACAATGTAAAAAGAGTATATAATAAAAATATCAAAGAGACAACATTAAATTATAAGAGCCTTTTGGTTAATCATGTAATTCCTAAGGGTAAACAAATAAATGATGATAAAAATAGAAATGAAGATTATTATGCATATAGAGATAATACAGAAAAAAAGAACGAGAAGGAACATATGCTGAACAATTATATTCATGATAAAGAAAAAATGAAAATAATAGATAATGAGTATAATACAAATAATAAAGAAGATACACCTATAAATATATATAAAAAAAATGAAAATATTTATATATCAAAGGAATGTAATACAAATAATAATGACAATAATGACAACAATGACAATAATGACAATAATAATAATAATATTTATTATTATAATAATTATAATAATGAAGGAGAAAAAAATACAGACAATCAAAGTATTTCAAAGCATTTACAAAATAAAGATAAAAAGAAATATACCAATTCCATAGAAAATGAAGCATTAATAAAAAATAATATAAAAAATGATGAAAAATATATAAATAATCAAAATAATAAAGAAAGGAAAATATTACATCATAAAAATAATATGATAAACAAAAATGATTTAGAATCAACTCCTCAATTAGAAATGTCAGATATTTTAAATAATTCACAAAATAAATATTCTATAAATAAAGACTATATTATAAAATCGCCCATAGAAATTGTTCGGAAATTATTGAACTTTGATGAGAAACAAAAAAATATTGAGGAATGTATAGAGAACTTAAATAATTATAATATATATGATAAAAATCAAAATGAAAATGAATTAAAAGAAGATCAAATAAATCATCTTAAATATGATCATATGAATAGTATGGTTAATCATAATAACAATATTCATGATAATGTAAATAATTTGTGTATGATAAATAGAGAAGAAAATATCATAACAAAAACAAAAAATACAACAGAAAAATACTCTAATATTTTTAAGAATAGTAATCATAAAATTAAATGCAATAATAACCAGGACAACTATTTAATAAATAGAAGAAATGAAAAGAAGGAGAAATCTAAAATTAATAAAAATAAAAATAAAAATAAAAATTATTATCGTAAAGAATATAATGATGAAGAAAAAAAAGAGAAAGATCATATAAATCATAACATAAATGATGATAATTTTATAATGAAAAATAATAATATAAAAAATGTGCAACCAAATCAAAAAAGACAAGATGTAGTAGTACATGATGGTAATATTATGTCAATTAATAATAAAGAGGAAATACATGAACATGATACTCCAAGAAAAAAAAAAAAAAAATTTACAAACATTAATTTAGATAATAATTCAAATGAATATTCACAAGTTGTAAATATATCAGGTTATGATGAACCTAGTAATGAATTAATTTTTAAACATGAAAGTAATGTTATATCACCATGTAATATTGATAAAAGTTGTTTAAGTAGTAGGAGCAAAAAAAGGATATCTACAACAATGATAAATAATACCACACCTAACAATAATAATAATAATAATATGAATTATTATAATAATACATACTGTAAAGAAACAAACGATACTTATTCAAAAAATCCTATAGATTCACCTTATCCTATTAAAAAAGTGAAATACAATTATTATTATGATTCTAAACTATCTGAACTATTAAAAAAAGAAGATAATTTAGAAAAACTGTCAGCCAAATATTTAATTCGAGCTTACACATTAATTCAATATAATAAAAGATATGTACATATTCAAATCATTGATTATTTTAGATACATAAAAAAAGAAATTCTCTTATCATATGATAACATTAATATAA
Organism: Plasmodium reichenowi; assembly: GCF_001601855.1. Taxonomy (NCBI): domain Eukaryota; phylum Apicomplexa; class Aconoidasida; order Haemosporida; family Plasmodiidae; genus Plasmodium; species Plasmodium reichenowi. Next base: position 281,092 of record NC_033656.1, on the reverse strand, counting down.
AATATAATAAATTATTAAATCATATACAATCACAACATCATAACAAATTACAAAATATATTAATAAAATATTATAAACATTTAAAGGAACATACTAACCAAAAAAAAAATTTTAATCTTAATAAAAATATTCCAAAATCTATCAATAGAAACATAATAAAAATTAAAATTAAATCCTTATACGATACACTTAACATAGTTCAAAGAACTATGAAAGATAAAATATTAAATTCAACAATTATGCTTAATTATAAACAAAGTGATATTTATACTCCATCCTTTTCTTTAGGAACTATAATATCAAAATATTCCATATAAAAAAAAAAAAAAAAAGAAAAAAAAAAAAAAAAAAAAAAAAAAAAAAAAAAAAAAAAAAAAAA
>NC_033656.1:274852-280360 GCF_001601855.1 Plasmodium reichenowi | reverse complement strand
AAAAAAAAAAAAAAAAAAAAAAAAAAAAAAAAAAAAAAAAAAAAAAAAAAAAAAAAAATAAGAGACACATTTGTTATTTTAACATATAATATATGATTAAATGTTTGTATCATTTTTTTTTCTTTTCTTTAAAAGAGAAAACTCATACATATTTTTGTTCCAAAAATTTGTTTTGTTGTTATAATATGTATATAATATATATATATATATATACATATATTTTTCGAATAATTGTTTTTCATATAAAACTACAAAATAAAATAAACGTAAAAATATAAAACACCCTTCTTTTTGTTTACGTAATATTATAATACACGAATTATAATTTGAGACACATACATAGCATGGTTACATATATATATATATATATATATTATATATATATACATACATTTAAACAATGAACAAACAATTTCCGTAATAAAGGATTAAATGTGATATGCCAAACATTTAATAATGATTTTTTTGAAAATGTTTAAAATTTAGTAATACTTATGGATTTATTACTATAATATATGTATATATATATATATATATATAGATATTCTTTTTTTTTGAAAATATGGAATTATATAAGCATAATATAAAATTTAGTATATATATATATTTAATTTTTCTTTTAAATAATATCATATTTTAATTTTTATCAATATTAATAGTTCTTTTTCATATTTAGCTATTTGAAAAAAAAAAAAAATATATATATATATATATATATATACATAATTTATATATATTTATATATATATATTTTTTTTTTCTTTTAATGTTTCATATAATACTACAAAATAACAACATTTCGACCCCTTAATGCTCTATACATAAAAAATAAGTAGGCTATATAAAATATTTATGTTTAATATATTATATATAACATAAATTACTTATTTATTTTTTTTAAACGTAATATGTATACAAATATATAATATAAAAATATATATATTATATTATATATTTAATATTTTACATATATATATATATAATAATATATATAAGAAAAATATTATTTATTTAAATATTATATTTATATAAATATATATTTAATTATTTTTAATTCATAAAATAAATAACTGTAAATAGAATTCGTAAAATTTTTTTTTTTTTTATTTTACCAAAATATAAAGGATTATTATATTTTAGAAAAAGTTTTCCTTTCTAAATATATATATATATATATATATATATATATTTATATATAATATGTACAATTATAACATTTAATATATTCATTTATTTTATACCTTTTCGTTTAATAATTATTCCATTGGTAGTTCTTAAAATACCTTAATTCTTAAAATGATGAACAACTTTTGAGCGATGGGCGGACTGAAAAAAGTGAGAGAACTTTTATTTGTAGAAAATCGCATAATCTGATAAGAATTAAATATTTTTTTTTTAAGGAATAAAAGAATGAATAAATTTATTCAAGTAATTATAATTTCTTGGATATAATTTATTATATATCCATATGAAAAATACATTTAATGAGCTTAATATTATTCTTTCGCCTTTTGTATAATAATAATTTTGTTGACCGTATGAAATATTAAATGCTATAATAGTAATTTATAGAAACAACAACAAAAAAAAAGGAATATTTTAAATGAAGTTTTGTTAAAATGAAAAATAAATAAATAAATAAATATATAAATATATATATATATATGTATTAGCTAAATATGCATATAATATGAAAAAATGGTGAAAAAAAAAAAAAAAAAAAAAAAACATAATTTTGGCTGTATTCACCTGAATTGTTCATATTTTTTTTAAAAAGGAATAAAAATATTTTACGAATTAATTATATATATATATATATATATATATATTATATACATACATATATATTTTATATATGCCCATTTTTGTTCTATTTCTATTTGCTTGTCTATGTGTATAAAACTTACAGATATGTAATATTTTTATTTATCTTAAAATTGATATTTGCTACATCATTTTCGATAATATGTATTGAAAGTATATGAGTAAACTTTTTTATTTTATTCATTATATCACACATATAGAAATAATTATTTATCATATAGAATGTATCATTTGGAAATTCAATATAACAATATAATATTTGGTTATCTCTTCTTTTCTTTATGATATCATAATAATCCATAATACATTGACTTTCTGCAAAGTCTAATATAGTTTCGATAATATTAAATTCATAATAAATTAAAAATACTGTAAAATGTATATACATATTTTCATCAAGGTACAATACTGGTATAATATTATTATTGTTATCATATACGTTTGGTAGAGTTTGTATATTTCTTTTTTTCAGAATATTTTCGATTTGATTAATTTTTTTTTTTTCTTGTTCTTCAATTTTTTTTCTTTCATCTTGTGCTTTTTTTTTTCGTCTTAAATAATCTTCATACTTTTCAAATATATCTTTTTTTAATTTTTCATATTCTTGTATATTAATATAAGATTCTATGTCTTGAATATTTTTTAATAGTTCGTCAAATTTGTTTATATATTTACATGCATCATGATACATTTCCATATTATTACAAGATAAGATGCCAAAATAAAGACTTTTATATTTTTTATTATTAAAGGAAAATGAATTCTTACAGTCATCTAAACATTTTATGTATCTTTTTTTTTTATAATGTATGATAGCTCTATTACAATATAAATCAGAAAGTAAAATTTTTACATCATTAATATCTATTTTTATGTTCTTATTTTTATCATTCTTAAGAATATCGTTATTTTTAATATTTCCAGTTGATTCTGTGTTGTTGATCTCTTTTACATCTTGTTTAAAAACATCATCCTTTGTTTTATTATTTATATTGTTACTATGAAAAAGATTTGTACAAATAACATCACAATTGTTATTATTATTATTGCTGTTGTTGTTTTTATTATTATTATTGTTGTTGTTTTTATTATTATTATTATTGTTATTACTTTTGTTATTATTACTCCTATTATTATTCTTATTTTGTACATCAAGTGATTTGAGATAATTATTTAATATATCAATTCCTTTGTTATAACTTATAACAGCGTCATCATAATATTTTATACCATCCTTGAAATAATCATTACCCACTTCTTTATAATCCTGAGCTAAGATCAATGGATTATCCTCACTAGTTATAATTTTATATAAAGCTTCTAAGTCTTCATTTTCCTCTAAATTTTTTGGAAGCTCATCCATAAAAAGTGGATGATCCACATGTTTGTATTTCTCCGATAGTTTCTTTATGTAATCTACATCTATATTGAAATCGTCATCAATATTGATGTTATTATCCATATTTTATATCTCTAAAATTTTATTATAACGTTATACATACAAATATATATACATATGTAAATATATATACAATATTATAAGTTGTATTACACTTTATAGATGTAGCTTTTTATTTTTTTAAATGCTCATATAAATATTTTTACAAAGATTGTACATATTAAGGAGCGACTTTTTATATAAATATATGTATATATATTATTATTACACAAATATTATATACATTTTTGTATTTTAATAATTTTAAAACAAAAAAAAAAAAAAATAAAATAAATAAAATAATAATAATAATGAAAATAAAAATAAAAATAAAAATAAAAATAAATAAATATAAATACAATTATATATATATATATATATTTGTAAATATTATAGGATATGTAGAACTACAAAAATAATTATTCATATTAAATATTAATATATAAAAATATAATTATGCATACATATTATATATATATGTATATATATAATACAAGAATTATTAAAGAAATGGAGAAAAAAAGAAAAGAAAAGAAAAGAAAAGAAAAGAAAAGAAAATGTCATTGACAATTATAGATATATAAATATATTATTCTTTATGTACATTTAATTTAAACAAACGTTATTTAATTTTATTAAAAAAAAAAATAATAATAAATAAATAAATAAATAAATAAATAAAATAATATTACAAATACAGAGAAAAGTTTTATACATATTTTATGTGATGAAATAATAAAATAAATAGAAATAAATATATTTATATATATATATATATATATATAATATTTTCTTTTATGTAATAAAATATTTTTTATATTTTGTTGTTCAATTTGTTATATAAAATAAATTTTTTGATTCGTATGAACAGAATATATTTTTTAGATTTTAATTCCTTGTACACAACTTTCATATTCCCTCAAATATTTATAACACCTGGAATATGAATTTAAAAATCCAAAAGTAGATTCATTCATACTTTTAAGACAATTATATATGTTATTTTCACTATGTGAACATTCATTTTTTGTTTGTGGAATTTTAATGGAGTCTTGATTTATGTTAATTAATTCGTCTTTATAATTTTTTATGTAAAGTTCATTTTCTTTTATTAAATCATTTATCAGAGCTTCATTTAATTCATAATGTGCGTTTTCTGAATATAAAAAAAAAAAAAGAAGAAATAAAATCAACATGAGAATGTTTTCTACATGTGTTATAAAACGAGACGTGTGGAGTATAAAAAATAATAATGTATATATATATATATATATATATATATATATATATATATATATGTATATTTATATATATCTTTTTATATAGGATTACCATGTATACTTTTATTATTTTTTATAGATAAGTCATTTTTTAAGATTTTTTCTTTTTCGATATTTTTTTTAACTTTATTTTCTTCACATTTTTTATAATTATCTTCATTTAAATTGTAACGAATATAATTCTCAGGTAACAAAATTAAACCTCTTCTCTCTTTTTCGTCATGAGATGAAAATGTGTTACCCATTTTTTAATATATATATATATATATATATATATGTAATATATATTATATATTATATTTGCGTATCCTTTTGAAAAATTCAAAAAGGATATAAACATTTATTGTATTAAAAGTTACAATTTAAAGGAACATTTTTTAAGGATGTCTTTTCATATAAACAAAAAGAAAAAAAAAAAAAAAAAAACTTACATATGTTAATATTTTTATATATTTAATTTTTTACATGATTTATTATATTAACAATACAAACAAAAAAGAAAAAACAAAATTTTTTTTTTTTTTTAACGATATAATTTTGTAAATATATTATGAATAGAACCCTAAATAAAAGATTAAATAATATTTACTGTTTAAAAAAAAAAAAAAAATATATATATATATATATATATATATATAATATAATATATATATTTTTAATATTTATATTTCCCTTGATTTATTACGAATAAAGAACATGATTGAAATGTGTATCATTTTTTTTAGTGACCAGAAATTTATTATATCATTTAAGTTTAAGCGTATAATAAAAAATATTTATAGGTGAATTAATATATATATATATATATATATATATGTATCAATTTTAATTTTATTATTTTTTAAATTCACCTGATAAAACATACATACATACATAAATATATGTATATATATATACATATATATATCTATGTTGTTTATCGTTGTTTTTTCTTATATTCCAATGATCATTTTAATATATGCATTT
>NC_033656.1:270556-272925 GCF_001601855.1 Plasmodium reichenowi | reverse complement strand
GTTATAAGAAAAAAATATATATATATATATATATATATAAATATATATATAAATATAAATAAAAAATAAAAAAAAAAAAAATATATAATAAAAATATAAATAAAAAAAAAAAAAAAAAAAAAAAAAAAAAAAAAAATATATGTATGTATATATATATATATATATATATATATATATATATATATATTTATATATTTATATATTTATATATTGATACATTTTGGTCAAAATATTTTAAGGGCTTACAGAATAACAGATATTTGTAAAATATTTTTTTCTTACTTTTGAAAAAAAAGAAAAGATTAAATATACTTCATATATACACATACATACATACATACATACATACATATATATATATCTATATATATATCTATATATATCATCAAAGAATGAATGTTACAAATGTAGTAAAAAGACGAAAGAAGTTATCTTATTTTCATTCACTTCTTCTGATAATATTTTCTTTTTTCCTATCATGTGCTAGAGGCATGGATTATTACAAAAGACTGGGCGTTAAAAGGAACGCCACAAAAGAAGATATTTCAAAAGCTTATAGGCAGCTAGCTAAAGAATATCATCCAGATATTGCGCCAGATAAAGAAAAAGATTTTATAGAAATTGCGAACGCTTATGAAACGTTATCTGATCCTGAAAAAAGAAAAATGTATGATATGTATGGTGAGGACTATGCTCAAGGTGGTATGGGAGGAGGAAGTCCTGGGGGAGGGGAACATGCGCATGGTTTTCATTTTGATCAAGATGTAGTAAATGAAATATTTAAACAATTTGCTGGTGGTGGTGGTGCGGGTGGTGGTGCTGGTAGAGCGGGGAATTTTCATTTTAAATTTACATCTGGTGGTCCAAGTTTTAATCATTTTGAAGATGAATATGAAGATATATATAAAAATGAAGTTTTAAAAATAAATTCTAAGAATATCGAATCTGTTTTAAATGAGATATCTTTTTCTTTAATAATAAATTTTTATTCACCTACATGTTCTCATTGTATATCTTTTAAAAAGAAATATTTAAAATTACGTAAAAAATTTGATGGATATATAACATTTGCTGTGGTTAATTGTCAAGAGGAAAATATGTTGTGTAGAAAATATAATGTAAAATCATTACCACAATTAATATTAATGAAGTCTGATAAAACATATGAAACATTTTATGGTAATAGAACTGATGAGAATTTAACTTACTTTATAAAGAATAATATTCCGTCTGCAATTATTGAATGTAATAATCAAAAAAAGTTAGATAATTTTTTAACACAAAATATAGAAATACCTAAGGTGCTTTTTTTTATATCTCATAATGATAATATCGTTATGTTAAAAGCATTATCTCTGGAGTTTAAGAAGAGAATAAATATTGGTATAATATATAATACAAATTATAGTGTCATGAAATTATTTAAAAAAAAAAATATAAAGACACCATCTTTATTACTTGTCGATGATATAGATAGCTTATCAGGGGATTTAACACAATTAAAAAATTTCGATTTTAATATTTTATCATTAAAATTAAGTCACATAGTTGCACAAAATAGATTAAAAAATAATTTATATGGACATGTAACATCTTACCAAGAATTAACCAAAAAAAAATATGAATCGGGACAATGTCATCAGAAGGATTCACAAATATGTTTTTTTATTTTAAAATTATTAAAAAAAAATTATAAATCATTTGATGAAGATATTAAAAAGGTAGCAAACAAATTTTCAAGTGACCCCTTAAAAATATTATATATAAATATATATCAACAACCCTATATATTAGATTCTTTTGGATTATCTAATAATGTTCCATATTCAAATGGTTTAATTTTGGTTGCCTTTAGACCAAAGAGACAAAAATTTAAAGTATACGATGGTGATGTAAATGTTGAAAATGTTCATAAATTTGTTGATAATGTGGTTAGTGGGGGTATATCAATAAATCAAAATATAAAGAGAAGTTTAAAGTTTGTGCATGTTGAGCAATATGATGATGAATTGTGAGATGCTACATATATAGCAAAAAGGGGGATGAGCTATAAAAATATATAAATATATAAATATATATAAATAAATAAATATATATATATATATATATATATATATTTTTAATCATTTTTGTGTGTGTGTTTGTTTGTGTAACAAACCATTATTGTATATTTTTCGTATTGAATATTTCAATATAAAGAAAAAGTTATCATATGTATGCCCTCCCCTTATATAATAATATTGTATAACATAAATTTTTTATTCCGCATGTTTTTATATAACCTTAGGAACAATTTTTCAGTGCCATTATGAAATATATTTACATATATGTATAAATATATATATGGTAATATAAAATTTTGACTTTTT
>NC_033656.1:266535-269035 GCF_001601855.1 Plasmodium reichenowi | reverse complement strand
ACGAATTAAATGATGCATTTGCACAAAATTTAGATGCGAAAGAAGTTGAAAAACATTCAGAAGGATTATTAAAAAGATTTCAAATTGTTGATAAAGATAAAGATGGGAAATTAAGTATTAATGAAGTTGGATTATTGATTGATCCTATGAAAGATGAAGAATTAAAAGAATTAGAAATAAATGAAATTCTTGAACATCATGATGTAAATAAAGATGGAAAAATATCATTAGATGAATTTAAACAAACAAGATCTGATGAAAGTTCAGGTGTTAAAAAAGATGATGAAATGGCTCTTGATGATTTTAATTTCTTTGATACTAATAAAGATGGATTTATAGATAAAGAAGAAATTATTAAAGTTTATTTTGATCCTGCTCATGAAAGTGGAGCAATCAATGTAAACGAAATAAAGGAAAATATATTTGAAGGAAAAAAAATTACTTATGATTTATGGAATGAAAAAGCACTTAAAATTGCTGTAACATCTTTAACTGATTATGGTGATGTTATAAGATATCCAGAAGATTTTAAATTAGATATAGGAAAAAATGTTATCTTACCAACAGCTCGTAGTAGAGCTTTCGAAGATGATGATATTGATGCTGATAACACAGAAGATGATAAAGATGAAACTGACGATGCATCCCAACAAAAATCCCCAGCAATTGATGAATTATAGGGTATATATATATTTATATAAACATTTTTTTTTTTTTTTAACATAAAGGGAAACAAAAAAAAAAAAATTTCGTACACCCCACAAATAAATAAATATATATATATATATATATATTAAATATCATCATTGTTATTTTTATTTAAATATATAACATATTGTTATATAATTTTATTCTCATTTCGTTTTTCCCTTTTTTTTTTTTTTTCTTTCCATTACTTATATTTCTTTTTTTTTTATATTATTTAATAAACATAATATGCAAATATATGACATTATTCTTTTTAAAATAAAAAATATGAATTTTTATTGTGAATATAACTTTATCAACATATAAATATATCATCATATAAATATATCAACATATAAATATATATATATATATATATATATATATATATATATATATATTTTTATATGTTTTTCTTTTTAACATTAAGTTAATTATAAAAAGCACTGAAGAAAAGAGAGGAAAAGGAACATACTAAAAAAAAAAATATTATACCTACATTTAAATTATTTCATGTTACACATTTATATGTCATAATAAAGAATATGTATTAAAAAATTGTTTGTTCCTCTCCAAGGAAATTATTTTTTGTCTGTTCTTTTGTTTCAATTTACACAAATTTATATAAAAAAAAAAAAAAAATATATATATATATATATATTTTTTTACATTTGGAGAAATTTGTATCATGAATATGTTGTTATAACAAAATAAAACACACACACACAAATGTACATATATATATATATATATATATATATATATATATATATATATATATGTATATATGTATGTATTTTTGTACCCCCTATTATGTATCCAATTTGTCATTTCTTTTCATTTCAATGTTTGCATGACTGCATATATATCTTCACCCATCTTTGTGGGATTTAATATAACATGAACACCTGCATTTTGTAAGGCCTCTATTTTTCCATCTGCTGTTCCTTTGCCACCACTAATTAAAGCACCAGCATGTCCCATCCTTTTTCCTGGTGGTGCACATTTACCAGCAATAAATGCGAAAACAGGTTTTTTTTTCCTTTTACCATTATCTACATTATTTTGTATTAACCATTGAGCTACTTGTTCTTCCGAATCTCCACCAATCTCTCCAATTAATAAAATACATTGTGTTTGGTCATCTTCTAAAAACAATTTAATGCAGTCTATAAAATTCGTACCATGAAATGGATCCCCACCTATACCTATACATGTTGATTGACCTAAACCAACTTTAGTTGTTTGATTAACTCCTTCATATGTTAAGGTACCACTTCGACTTACTATACCAACACACCCTTTTTTATGAATATGTGATGGCATTATGCCGATTTTGCATTCACCCGGTTTTATGATTCCAGGACAATTGGGACCAATCAAAGTGGTCTTCTTTGACATTTTTAAACAAGATTTTACTTCAAGCATATCATGCTGGCATATTCCTTCAGTTATACATACAATTAATGGAATTTCAGCTTCAATTGATTCAATCATTGCACTCTTTGCATGCTCTGGGGGGACATATAAAACGGATGCATAACAATTCGTGTTTTCTTTTGCTTCAAGAATTGTACCAAAAACAGGTAAGGTGTATTTATTATCATAACTGGTCCATGTTGTGCCCTTCTTCCTCGGGTTTACTCCACCTACCATTTTTGTTCCATACTTTAAGGCTTCGGTTGTATGGAAAGTACCCTGGACAGAAATAAAATATGAACAGTAGGGAAAAAAAGAAAAAAAATATGAACAGTAGGGAAAAAAAGAAAAAAAATATGAACAATAGAGAAAAAAAGAAAAAAAATATGAACAA
>NC_033656.1:262422-266435 GCF_001601855.1 Plasmodium reichenowi | reverse complement strand
AAACATATATACTTAATATATATATATATTTATATTTGTCTTACCTGTTTTCCAGTAATCCCTTGGCATATTACTGTTGTATTTTTATCTATGAACACTTTACTCGTTGCTGAGAAATATCTTTCCTAAAAATATTTTTTTGAAGAAATAAATATATATATATGTATTTTTGTGTTTATATATTTATATAAGGGAAAAATATATGAATGGTGTCTACATATATATTTATATATTTTAATAAGAAAATTTTCTAATGTATCATATCATTATAAGTGTTTATATATTTACATATTTAAGGTATTATTTTATATATTAATGTATTTTTTTTGTTAATTTCATTTTTTTTTTTTTATTGTTATACCTTCAAGGGAAAAGATAACTTTTTCATATTAGAAAATTTCATTTAGTATGACGTGAAATTATTTAAATAAATAGCATACTGAATAAAAGTTAAAAAAAAAATATAAAGAAAAAAATTAAAATAAACAATAATTTGAATTTTTAATGAATCACATAATATGTTTGTTTTGGATTTAAGAAAAGGACATTTTATGAATCATATTTTGTTTTATTAAATAAAAAAATAAAACTGTTTAATTGGATATATATTTATATGAATAATATTACATATATGTATGCATATATTATATATATATAAAATAAATTAATTAATATATTATATATATATATATATATATATAAATATATTATTAAAAAAGAATTAATAAGAAAACATATATATTATATTTTATTTTAAATATGAAAAATAATTTTGTGTTGAGCACATTTTTTCTCTATAAGGGAAAATTAACGTGTTACAATATTATAATTTATAACAAACTGAAATAATATTATAGAGAGGATATTTGAAAAAAAAAAAAAAAAATAATAAATAAAAATAATAATAATAATACTAATAAATAAACACATTTATTTGTATTCCAACTGAAATTTTTGGAAAAAAATTTTATGTAAATTTTTTTTTTTTTTTTCATATTTAATTAAAGAAATGTTGATTTAATTATTCTTATTGTAAAAATACAATAATATATATATAATAATATTATGAAACAGAAAAAGAAGACATGGTTTATTTGGAAAAACACCATATCTACAATTAGTGCATATTGTTTAAATGATTAAAGTAATATGATAATTATATTCGTGTATAAATCATACACATATGTATATATAAATATATATATATTATTAACAATTCAAATAATTTTTATATTTTTTTTTAACCAAATATTTTTATTTATTGGTATAACCAAAATTAAGAGCATTTATTCTTTATAATGTTAATGACAATATTAAAAAATGTATCTTAACAATATTAAAATAGTTAAAATGGTATAATGGATATATATATAACATATGGATATATTTTTATATATAAAATAAATGTCTGATATATCAAGGATAAGCAAAAATAGCGAAAAAAAAAAAAAAAAAAATAATATATATATATATATAAACATATATAATAATAATAATAATATATATACACAGGACATATATTATGTACATATATATATATATATATATATATATATATGTGTGTGTGTGCATTTTTTTTTATTATTATTATGATTCCTCACGGACTTCTCTAAAATAAGGATGCTCCATGGCTTCCTTTGGTGCGATTCTTTTTGCGTGATCATAAATCAACATTTTGTCGATTAGATCAATTACTTCATCTTTAGCTATATCAATATTTGATTGCGTTAAAAAATGGGACCATGGTTTTCTTTCATATTCTCCTAAGATATTAAGATAATGTGGTTTAAGTTTAATGTTATATTTTTTTAGGTAAGCATGTAGATCTTCTGTTCCTAGAACTTTTGCAATTTTAACTAATTGATCATAATTATCATGACCACAAAAGAAAGGTTCCTTTTTAAAGATCATACCAGCAAGCATACAACCTAGGCTCCATATATCTAATGAGTAATCATAAAGTTGTAAATCGATAAGAAGTTCTGGACCTTTATAATATCTACTTGCTACACGAACATTATATTCTTGACCAGGATGATAAAATTCAGCTAGACCCCAATCAATTAATCTAATTTGTCTATTTTCATGATCAATCATAATATTATGTGGTTTAACATCTCTATGCATAATACCTTGGCTATGACAATAATCCAATGCTTTTAAAATTTGATAGATATAATAACGAATGTCTTTATCTGTAAATTTAGGATATAATGTTTTAAAATCTATATTGTTAATATATTCAAATATTAAAGATGGTGTTTTCGTAACAGGATCTTTAACTATATCTAATAGTTTTATTATATTGGGACCACCATTCAAATTTTGTAAAATTTTTATTTCTCTTTTTATTTTCTTTTTTTTAACAGGCTTTAATACTTTAATAGCACATGGTCTATTACATTCCGTATCATATCCATTAAACACCTCACTGTATTTTCCCCTCCCAATCTTTTTCATAATCTCATAGCGATTAGGTTTATTCCATTGTAATTCTAAATTATCATAATCATAGTATTCTTTAGGCTTATGAATATTGACATCAGCATAAAATTTTGGTATATAAATTTTTTTATTAATGGAGCTAACCGACATTATTTCTGTCTCTTTTTAAAAACGAAAAAAGAAAAAGAATAATAAAAATAAAATAAAATAAAATAAAAATAAAAGTAAAAATAAAAGTAAAAGTAAAAATAAAAGTAAAAATAAAAATAAAAAAAATTCAAAGAAAGTCAAATGGGTTTAATAATATATATAAATATAATAAGAATGAGGGTTCAAATAAATATATATATCCTATACATATATATATATATATATATATATATATATATATATATATATGGGTTAAATATTGACTTATATATTTTTCTCCTCACACATATACACAATTTATATATTTCTTAATATATACAAACCAAAATTTTTTTTTTTTTTTTAATTTATACTGTTATGAAAAAATTTATATATATATATATATAAATATTCTTTGATTTTAATTAACATGAATATTTGGTTGTTGCAAATGTTATATATATATATAATATATATATGTTAATTTTCTTTTTTTTGAAGTTATTAAATATTTATATATATAAGGATCTTGATTTATATTTTTGTTATCATATATTTTTTTTATAATTATATAAAATGAATAAATAATTCATTTATATTTTTTATTTTAATTGGCATTTTGACTTTATTTTTTATTTTTAATATATATTATTAATACAATAAAATAAATAATATATATATATATATATATATATATATATATACATATATATATTTTTTAAGTATATTATAATTTTCATAAATATATAATTAAAACTGTTTCTTTTTTTTTTTTTTTTTTTTATGTTTAAGAAAATAATATATATTTTTTCAAATATATTATTATATATATATATATTATATTTATATATGTATATATATAATATATATTATATTTTTTTTAAGGTTTACAAGGCATATGCATATAAATATATTATATATTATTTTTTATTTTGATTGGAAAAATGTGGTATGACAAATTTTTATTTTAAACTAAAAAAAAAACAAATTATAAAATTATGTACATATAATTTAAAAAAATATTAGTTTTGAACATATTTTGAGATCATATATAAATAATAATAATTATATATATTTTTATATTTATATATAATATTAATATTTATTTTTATAATTTTATGGGTAGTTCCTACTTATATGCGCATCAAAAATAAAATAAAATAAAAAATGTTCTTAATATTAAATATTCTTATAGATATTTATTTTAATACATACATATTATATAAATAAATAAATATATAAATATATATATATTATAAATATATATATAATTATACCTACATTATATTTTTTTTTAGTATCACCCCATAAAATAAATTATTATTAATAATAAACAAAAAAAAAAAAAAAAAAAAAAAAAAAAGAATTCTTTTTATAAAGAGAATAAAAAATATTTCTTTAGCTTATTATATTATATATATATATATATATATATCTTT
>NC_033656.1:261080-262322 GCF_001601855.1 Plasmodium reichenowi | reverse complement strand
ATATATATATATATATATATATATATATATATATATATATTTATTTATTTATTTATTTATGTCGGTTTATTAGTTTGATATTTAAACATAAATGCTTTATTTCATTTTATTTTATTTTATTTCATTTCATTTAATTATTTTATTTTTTATTTATCATTTTATGATTAAATATAATTGTTTGATGAATTAAAGAGATATGAATGTACAAACATATAATTATGCACTTGTTCATTTTATTTATTTAGATTTATATCATGGGTATCAATATATATAGTTACAGGACCATCATTTGTTACATCGATATTCATATAGTTTCCAAATTTCCCTATTTTGATTTTATCGTCATTATACTGCTTTTTAAATTCGTCTATTATTTTATTATAAAAAATTAAAGCTTCATTTGGTTCCTTTGCTAAATGAAAATCTGGTTTATTTCCTTTTTTTGTATTACCAAATAAAGTAAATTGTGAAACAATTAAAAGCTCATAATTTAAATCTTTAACATTTTTATCCCATGTTTTGTTATCATTATTCCATAAACGCAAGTTTAAGCATTTTCTAATTATATATAAAGCATCTTCCCATGTATCATTTTTATGAATACCTAAAAAACATATTAACCCATTCTTTATTTCGCTAATAATTTCTAATTCTTTTTCATTTTCTCCAATATTTTCTTTTCTTACACTTAATATAGCTCTTTTAACCCTCTGTATAACAACACGCATTGTATCAGATGTTTTATTTGTTTCTTTTTTTGGGACCTTAAGTTCGTTGTCTTTTTTTTTTATATTGTTTATTATAAATATGTGTAACCACAAATATGAGATACAACGTATAGATAATTCTATATATGATAAATAAATAAATAAATAAATATATATATATATATTATATTATATTATATTATATTATATTATATTATATTATATTTATGTTGCTACATCTAAAAAATATCCTTTATAATATATATATTTTTTTTTTTTATACAACAAAGATATTTATTTTGCATTAACTTTATATTAAATATATATACATTAAATCTTATTTTATTAAAAGGGTTGTTGTAAATGCATACATATAAATAAATAAATAAATATATACATATATATATATATATATATATATACATTTATGATAACTAATTAAAACATATTAAAGAAAGAATCCAAAATTATCATATTAGATAAAAATAATAAAGAAAGAATTATTTTCTTTATATTTGCATATATATATATATAT
>NC_033656.1:255987-260980 GCF_001601855.1 Plasmodium reichenowi | reverse complement strand
AAAAAAAAAAAAAAAAAAAACTATAAAAATAATAAATCAATAAATATTAAAATATATAATCAATTAAAACATATATATTTATTTACATGGTAAAAATATATTATTATTTTAAGTTACCATTCCAATATTTCACATTTTATTTATTTTATTTTTGTATAAAATAAAAACAACAAAATATATCGGAGGTCGTTTTTTAATATACATATATATATATATATATATATATATATATATAATATATTATTCCGAAAAATATTGCTATAAAATTTTTAATTATTTAAAAAAAAAAAAATAAAAAAATAAAATAAATAATTAAAATTAAATTATAACAATTATAATAATAATAAATTAATATTAAAAAATGGTTATTATATGCTTAAAAAATTAAATATATTATATCTATCCGTATTCTTAATAATCCTCGATGTCATTTGTTTTCTTTTTCTCTTACTACAGAAATACTTCTTTCTTTTTTCCTGTCCTTTTTTTTGGTTTTATTATAAATATATTTTTGCTCCTTGTTTTTATCCTGGAAAAAAAATTAATATGAAATAAATAAGATGAAATAAATAAAATGAATATAAAAGAGTAAAAGTATGCACATGCTTATTTATATGTATATATAATATCAGTATATATATTATAATATATTTTTGTTTCTTTACTTCCTCCTTCTTCAAAGGTATGCTGGTTCTGTAAAATGAAAAAATAAAAAATAAAAAAAAATAAAAAATAAATAAATAAAAAATTAATAAATAAAAAATAAATAAATAAAAAAAAAAAAAAATAAATAAATAAAGACAAAAAGAAAATAACATTATAATACATACATATATATATATATATATATATACATTCACATTTGTATTATTTTTTTGCTTTACCTTTTTAATCGTATTTTTTTCTGTGGAATATTATATATTTGTATATCTCTCAGAAATTGAGGGAATGGAGACGGTGTTACTTGAATATTTGTTTTTTTACAACCTTTTGTATAATGATAAGGATCAGTTGTATTTTCTTTATTATTTAAATATTTAAAATAATAATAATCATCATGTAGATTTTCATTTTTGGTAAAATCCCTTTGATCTTGATTTTCATATACAGTTTTTTTTATAAATAATTTTTGTAATTTATTTTGATATTCTTCCTCATTAATTTTAAGGATATTTTTTGAGCCTTCGTCGTTATCATTTATATTTGAATGAATATGACGATAATAAAATTTATGATCATCATTAATATTAATATTATTATTATCATCATCGTCACTTTGGATATCATAACTTTCTTTTATGATATTGCATTCGTCTTCTTCCTTAACATTATTAAGTTCATATATTTCATTATTTATAATTTCTTTATAATCATTACCATCATTTAAAATTATATTATTCTTAAAGTTAATGTTAGGTGAGTATTCCTGTTCCTCTTCTTGGTCATCATCATTGTGGAGACTCATATTATCATCATTGTGGAGAATGATATTATCATCATTGTGGAGACTCATATTATCATCATTGTGGAGAATCATATTATCATCATTATGATCACTCATATTATCACTCCCATTATCAACATTATGATAACTCATATTATCACTCCCATTATCAACATTATGATCACTCACATTAAAATTTTTCATTTCCCTTTTACATTCATTGCTCATATATATTCCCTTATTATTCATATAATACACTTCCTCGTCACTTATGTCCAGATCATTTGTGTCGTCATCATTCGTATCTACATCAATTGTATCTCTATGATTTTTTAAGCTTTGCATATGGTCATTTTTATCATACACATGATACTGATTATTATTGTAATTGTCGTCATATTTATTAATCATCTTATTTATATAATTCTTTTTGTTATATTTATTAGCTCCTTGTGTATTTATGAGCTTATCATTTGCTAAATTACATGAAAAGTAGATATCTGAAAAATCATCTTTTATTGATTGAACACCTTTTTGGTTTTCTTCTTTTTTCAATAAACTATATTTCTCATTTTTTATATTTTTCTTGAAGTTACTATAAAAAAAGGTATCATAGTTTGTGTGTTGCCTGAAACAATCTTCATCACGAAGATAATTAAGTTCACTGTAATTTTTTTTTTTTGGAATAGTAATATTTTTATGTGTTGTGAATGATTTGTTATAATAAACGTCATCCATGTTATAATATATACAATTGTTTTGATCTGTAGTTTTGTGAAAAGGGTGATATTGATCATGTGGATCTTCATCTTGATATATATCTTGATATCCATCTTTATCTCCATCTTGATATATATCTTTATCTTCATCTTGATCTTCATCTTGATCTTCATCTTGATATCCATATTGATACCCATCTTTATCTCCATTTTGATCTCCATTTTGATATCTATCTTTATCTCCATCCTGATCTCCATTTTGATATCCATCTTTATCTCCATCTTGATCTCCATTTTGATATCCATCTTTATCTCCATTCCCTTGTTCAACTTCATCATTATTATTATATGTATTATTATATACATCTTTATATATATTATTATATGTGTTATTATATGTGTTGTTATACATGTTGTTTATATTTATATCAATGTTATCTTTGCTTTTACTAGGATAGGAAGAAAAGAATATATCCCTGTGCATTTCCCTTTTTGTTTTTTGTTTATATTTTAAAGACTCTTCCTCAGATGATTGTGAAGTTAAAACAGAAGATTTAAAATGGCATACATTTTCATAATGATCATAAATATCTTTATAATTATCACTCTGAATTTTACTTTTATGTTCCTTTTTATTGTATAACATATAATTAATATGTTTATTTTCGTCAAGATGATATAAATAATTTTTTTTTTGTTCTTCATGATTATTTTCATTATTTATATTTTCATAATTCTTTTCATAATATTTCTGGTCCTTATTAAAGGAGTTATTACTTACATCATCTTTATCACTATATATATTAGTTCTTTCTTCGAGTGTATAATATTTAGTTTTAACACAATTATCTTCCTTACAAGATGATACAGAATTTGTGTGTTGCATGGGGGTATATATATTCTGCTCTCTTCTTTGTTCACCTAAATCGTCTTTTTTATCTACATCATTTTTTTTATCCACATCATCTTTTTCATCTAAATCGTATTTTTTATCCACATCATCTTTCTTATCTATATCGTATTTTTTATCTACATCGTATTTTTTATCTACATCGTATTTTTTATCTACATCGTATTTTTTATCTACATCGTATTTTTTATCCACATCATCTTTTTTTACATATATATTTTTTTTTTCATCTATACCATTTTGTTGATGCGCATTATCGTTTAGATTTATAGAAAATGTATTTTCCATTTTGTATAAATTTTCGATTTGATTTGTTTGTTTCGTTTTATCGTTTGCTTTGTTGTGCTGAAGGTTAAGACATGAAAGGTAGAATTCTATCTCTTCAGAAACATTGGTATTATTTCCTTTTTCTTTTTGAGACAATAAATTATATGTATGATAATCGTTATTCTTAAGAAATTCATTAATATCGTTATAAGAATCTGTATTTTTTTTATGTAACTTATTAAGATGAGATACTATAAATTCCAAGGGAGGAATAAAAAAATATGAGGAATAATTTACCTTAGATTTGTTATGACATATATTCTGACAAAACATATGATTATCTATCTTTTCATTTTTAATATGTATATATTTATTATGATTAATATTTTCTTCTTTTACTATATAATTATCTATTATATGTGGATTAGGATATTTTTTTCTTTTTTTTTTTATTTCTTCATATGTGTTAAATATTTTCTTTATATTATTAAAAGCTTTATGACATATAGTTCCACATATATTAATTATTAAATCTTCCATATCATTGTAATTTGAATTATTTAAATAATAATCTTTATTGCTTTCTATAAAAGATAATAAATCATTATAAATATATTTTAAAAATAAAATATATTCCTCATCTTCATTATTTAAAATAATATCACTATTTTGAAGATTATAATAAATATTATTATTATATATATCAAAAAATGAAAAAACCTCTTGGTCCTGTTCTTCAATTAATCCGGAATAATCATTATTAAATAATTTTTCTTTATTATTTTCATATATATTACAGTCATTATTATATTTACTTATGTCATATAAATTATTTGGATTCATCATATTATTTGTATAATTAACATCATTTGATGTATCATTTATATTTCTATCCATATTTATCATATTATTATTATTATTATTATTATTTATATCTCTAGATATATTACACATATCCTCTATATCATTTTGATTCTCACTTATATCTTCTTCATTCTTCGAATTTTTCCCTCCTTTAAATATATTAAAAAGAATAAAATTTTTCTTTAAAATATTCTGATATAGAAAATCTTTCACATCCTGGTCTTTACCTCCACCTTTTTTGTTGTTGCACGTATTTTCCTCTGGGTTCATTTTTAGATTGCACACTGTTTTTAAAATAATGTAACATGTATCAACAAAAGGTAAAAATTAAAATGAACATCAAAATGGATTCACACAAAAAAAAAAAAAAAAAAAAAAAAAAAATATATATATATATATATATATATGTACATGTGTATGTATCTATATACAGAAGAATGAATGAACTATATATATTTGTATGTTTAAGAACATCATATATATATATATATATATATATAAAGGCAAAACTTATGATATATCATCAACTCTATTAAATTACTTCTAATTAAAACATCCATTATTTCTTTTTTTTTTTTTTTTATTCTTCTATTTCATACTTATCAAAATTATCATAACAAAAAAAAAAAAAAAAAAATCATTCAGTATATACATTCCTTATATAATATTACATAAATAAAAAAGTTGAGAAGTTGAGAAAAAATTTTTTTTTTTTTTAAAATAATTACAGAACAAAATAGAAAAAATAACATTTACACTTATTTTTGTTCTTCTGATTGTCTACTTTTT
>NC_033656.1:253201-255587 GCF_001601855.1 Plasmodium reichenowi | reverse complement strand
GATTTTTTACTTTTTAAATTTTCTTTCTGTTTGTTTTTTTTTTTTTTTTTTTTCTTTCCTTTCTTTTATCTTATTTTTTTTTTCCTTTTTTTTTTTTTTCTTTTTTCTTTTTTTTTTTTTTTGCTTAGTACAGACTAATGCATATGCACAAATTTGCACATTCTTTTTATTTCTTTTCTTATGAAGTTAAAGAAAAGTGTCTACAATATATTTTGAACTTCTAGACTTTTATTCTAAAATAATTTTATTTACAATTTTTTATAATTAAAGGGGAAAATGATGAAAGTTGTATAACTTTTTAGAAACAGTTACACATATATATAATATATATATATATATATATATATATATATATATTTATATTTATTGATTCCAAATATATAGAAATGATGTTGTACAACGTTATTTTATTTTGTCGCCATGTGTGTGTATTATTTTTTATATTTTAACTAATATACAATGTGTTAACACAATGTATATTGCAAGTTTTTAAATGTTAACATATTTTATACAAAAGTTATGTTTTTTAAAAATGAAATAAATAAATAAATAAATATATATATATATATATATATATATATATATGTATATATTTTATTGATTTATTGTTTTACTTTTCTTATACATTTATCTTGGAAAAATTTATAAATATATACATTTTAAATTTTCGGAAATACAGTTTACATTAAATCACGCACACAAAAAAAAAAAAAAATAAATAAATAAATAAAATGAATGAATGAATGAACATTTGTTATGATATTATATAATAAATGTCGTATTATAAAAAATATATATATATAATTATATATATGTACATAATATTTTATCTTTTATGTTGTCGTTTTTTTAATATGGTCATTTTTCTCTAACTCGCGAATATATCTTATTGCAATATAAAAAAGGGACATAAATATGGAATTAAACACATATGCAAAAAAAAAAAAAAAAAAAATTTAAGGGTACATACAAATATGTATATATATATATATATATATATATATATATATATATATATGTATGTATTTATGTATTTATTTATTTATTTAATTATTTTACGTAATTGTTTACATAACATGTGGAGTAGACTTGGAAATGTATTTAATATTCGCTAGCGCTAATATAACTTTAAAAATACATATATACTATTTTTTCACACGTAAAAATTAAAAAAAAAAAAAAAAAAAAAAAAAATACAATTATGCATATATAATACACAGTTAATATATATTATATATATATATTTATTTATTTATTTATTTTATTTTTTTATTTTTTTTTTTTTTTGGATGGCAAATGAATGAATGATTTATCGTGTTATGGTGCAACAGCTACACCCTTTCCTTCAATTGAAACCTTTTGCATTTTTTTACATCTTTTCAACAATTTCATATTATCTGTTAACCTCTTAATTTTACTTTTGGGAATAATTTTTTTACTAGTACTAGGTATAGAAGAGGGGACATTAATTAGAAATGAGCATTCACTATTATAAGGAATAGTTGCATGTCTTTTCATTTCGTTTTGTTCTTCTTCCTTTTCTATACATATTGCATCAGGTATTAATGTTTTTGCCTTTTCAAGAACTTTTTTGTGATATTCAGGATTTTCAGATATCCTTTTTTGTCTTTCTTTTAAATATTGCTTATAGTTCGTATTAATTCCTATAATTGGGCCCATCCAATTTTGCATAATATTTTTTATGAGTTTTTTATTTTCTTCTGTTTCATGTTTATGTGAATGTAGGTAAGTCATTATTTTCCCTAGCTGGCTTCCTCTTAATGATTTAATAGTAATTGGTAACTGTTGAATTACTTTTAATAAATTTGTTCTTATAGTAAAATTAGGTAATGTATTTTTGGATGTTGGCATTAACCATAAGGCTAATACATGATATATATTTAGTTTCATAAAGAATGGTTTCCATTTCGGTTTTGTCAATATTTTACAAACATGATCTATAATTTGTAATTTAGCTGTTGCTGGTTTTTTTTCTTTCATACTTTGTAAATCTTGTTCATGCATTAATATCATCTGATTCAAAATATTTTCACAATATTCTAATCCATCATCTTCTGAAATTTTATGAACTCTTTTTCTTTTCGATTTTAAATTTTCTAATATTTCGTCAAAATGAGATTTTTTTTTTTTTTCAGATATATTAGAATGATTTCCAAAATCATTCATATAATTATCTTCGTCTTCATCATCATCACCTAAGCCTAATTTATCAAAATCTATTTTCTTCGATTTTTTATTTTCATTGGTCATTTTATCTATATTTATATTATTTTCATCATCATAATCATCATCTTCTTCTTTTTCATCACTTTCTTCTGCAATGGTATCGATAAATTCGCTTTTTTTTTTTTTTTTTTTTTTTTTT
>NC_033656.1:250903-253153 GCF_001601855.1 Plasmodium reichenowi | reverse complement strand
CTGCTATCACTATTATTATTATCATCATCATCGCTAATATTATTATTATTATAATTACTATCATCACTATGAACCTCATGCATATCATCATTTTCCATTATTCGCTTTATACTTTTTTTTTTTTTGTGTTTACCTCTTTCTTCCTTTTCTTTTTTCCTTTTCTTCTTATGTCTCTCCTCATCCTCATCAATCAAATCATCATTACCAAAAAGAAACACACCCTCTTGATCTTTGTATTGATCTCTTTCTTGATCTTTGTCTTGATTATTTTCTTGATCTTTGTCTTGATCATTTTCTTGATCATTTTCTTGATCTATGTCTTGATCATTTTCTTCATCTTTGTCTTGATCATTTTCTTTCTCAATAACATCATCTTCATCTTCATTATCATCATCGATAATCCTTTGAAGTTTTCTTTTCTTCTTATCCTTTCTATCTTTCTTCATTTCTTTATTTTTCTTTACATTTAATACTTTTATCATTTTCATTTTTTTCTTAAAGTTCTCAACACCATTCCCATCAGATGCATTTTCGTCGTTGAATAAACCTGAGTTCTCTAACGTCTCGTGGTCATTTTTATTTGAATCGCTATCCATTATATATATAATATTTATATACTAAAAATGAAATACTACAAGTTGTTTTAATATTCTTTCTTTTTCAAGATAAAATATAATTTTTAAATATGTATTTCATTATAATTAAAAAAAATATATATTAAATACAGCAAATATATATGTAAATAAATAAAAATATATATATATATATATATATATATATATATTTTGATTGTCTGATATATTATTTATTTATTTTATTTTTTTTTTCTTCTTTAAATTTCTATCAAACGATATGAACAAGTCATAATTTTTTTTTACATATAATTTTATATGACTGTTTATTTACAGAAAGAAAAAACTTATAAAAAATTGTAACATAAAAAAAAAAAAAAAAAAAAAAAAAAATACATATATTATATTATATATAATATAAATTTATAAAAATGATATATAGAACTAAAAATCAAATTATATTACCAAAAAAATTAATATGAATAAAAAAATATGTTCATTTATTAATTTACAAAATAAAACACCTGAAAGTTATATATTTGTAGTTTCTTATAAATATAATATATATATATATAATATATATCCATATAAATTATTAAAAAAATACCTCTTAAATGTTTCGAAAAATATAACATAATTTTATCATAAATATAAATTCATAAAATTATTATATTATATATATATAATATATATATGTTAAGTTTTAATATGTTTTATTTTATTTTTTTTTTCACATATTTTTACGTATTAAAAAAAAAAAAAAAAAAATGGCTAGTTTTATTTAATCATTATATATATATAAATAATATACATAAATAATTATATAAAGTATTTTAAAATAATATATATATATATATATATATATATATATATATATATATATATATATGGTACAGAATATTCTACATATATATATATATATATAATATATATAATATATTTTTACAAATAAGTTATTATTATGTTTTAATATATATTAATATACTTATTTGTTTATAAATTTAATTATATAATTTGAAAGATATCACTTCTTCCCATTTATCTAAATTTTTAATTTTTTTTTTTTTTTTTTTTTTTTTTTTCTTTTTTTTGATTTATTTTTATTTATATAATTCTTAGTAATATTTAATAAAAGGAGAAAAGGATAAAATAAGCTACATATTTTATGATTATTTGAAATAAGAGGGAATTTGGCAATCATTTAGAGTTTTGTTTTACATTAAATAAATAAATATATATAAATATATATATATAATAATAAGTTCCTTCTATAAAATTTTGTATATGATTTTATGCAAAAGAAAAAAAACTGTAATGTGTGATTTTGTTTTTATTTTGTAAATATAATTATATATAAAAAATGTATATTATAATATTACTTCCCAATTTAAAGGAATAAAATACATGTGGTAATAACTATATACAAAAAAATGTGTTCTCCTTTTAAACTTATATATTAAAGGTATATATTATAAATTCATATTCATTATAATTTATAAACATTAATGATATATGAGTTTATGATAATATTTATTTAAAAAAAAAAAAAAAAAAAAAAAAAAAAAAAAAAAAAAAAAAAAAAAAAAAAAAAAAAAAAAAAAAAAAAAAAAATTTTTTTTTTTTATTTTTTTTTTTAAATTTTTTTTTTTTTTTTTTTTTTTTTTTTTTTTTTTTTTTT
>NC_033656.1:249729-250647 GCF_001601855.1 Plasmodium reichenowi | reverse complement strand
AGAATGTTAAAAATAAGGATAAATATTAACATAAGTTTATTGGTTCTAGCATATTCTTTTAAAATAATGTTGTGAATGTGTTTAAATGAAAAACCTCCCTTTGTCATTCATTTAGTTTAAATTATTTTATTTTATTATATTATATTGTATTATATATTTATTTTTTCTTCTATGCCCTTCTTTTTTTTTTGGTCTTGTTAAATATATAAAAATATCATCCAAGTATTGGTACTGTATAGTAAAAAAAAAATAATTTAGTTTGCTAATAAAAATTAAATCAAACGTGAATATTTATTTTGTTTGTTTTTTTGCATATATGTAGAAAAATAATTTAAATATATATATGTGAATAATTGTACAAATCGATAATATATAAAGTTACTTGTAAAGCATTTACAACATTCATGAAAATTGTCATACGATGGGTAAATAAAATAAATAGACATAATAATATATAAGTAAGTAATATGTGTATATCTGTTTTGTTATTTCATTTCTTGTAATTTTGTAAAACAGTGCAGTATATATATATATATATATATATATATATATATATAATATATATATATGGATGTATGAATATATTTATATGTAACAAATTGTGTTTTATTTTTATAATATTTTTTAAAAGGATTCCTCACTGGAAATTTTTCTTAATATTTTTAAAAATAAATGTATACCCATAAATATAAAAAAAAAAAAAAATATATATATATATATAATATTTATTTGTTGTCTTGTTTATATATTAATTTTTTCTTGTTATTCATGTTTCATTTTTACAGTATGACCTTATAAAGGTTATATATATATATATATATTTATTTATTTATTTATATTAACTGTTAAATTGGTTTATTCTTTAATTTCCTTTATGGAAAAAGAATTGTCTATTATATATTTTTCTTCTCCTTATTT
>NC_033656.1:242266-249349 GCF_001601855.1 Plasmodium reichenowi | reverse complement strand
TTTTTTTTTTTTTTTTTTTTTTTTTTTTTTTTTTTTTCTTATCACTAATATATACATGTAAAAAAAATAAGTATAGGATAAAATTTATAACAATTTAAATATTATATATATTTTTTTATAGTAATCCTATGGAAAAAAGAAAAATAAAAAAAAAAATGTGTGAAAGAAAGTAATAGTTATTTGTTTAAATGTGCTTTCTAATGCTATTAAATTTATGAGATTTTTCTTGTTTTTTCGTTTATTTGTTTATATATATATATATATATATATATATATATGTATATATTTATATTTATTTATTTATATGATATATTAAATTTTTTGAGAACGATAAGATAAAATGAAATTTGCTATTTCCTACTTTAATTATAATGAACAATACATTTTGTCTATACTTTTTTATTTCTTTGTAACTTTTAAAATTTTAGGAAAGTCATAAAAAGGGCTTAATCATTTGACTAGAGACAAAGGCGTTCAGCGCAATAGAAAGGATAATAAGTATATAATAATAAGAAGAAGAAGAAAAATAAAAATAAAAAAACAGAAAAAAATAAGGAGAAGAAAAATAAAAAAACAGAAAAAAATAAGGAGAAGAAAAATAAAAAAACAGAAAAAAATAAGAAGAAAAAAAATATATATGTATATATTTCATTATATATATATATATATAATATATATAATATATATAATATATATATATTGGCCCGTGTGTGCTAACTTTTTTTGTAATATATTAAAATAGTGATAATTATTTCTTGCTATAATAAACATTTTTGAGACGTGCTTTAATTTAAGAAAAAATAAAATGAATGAAGAGAAGGATGAAAATTTAAAACCTTTTTCAAGGTCTAAATATCCTCAATCGTTGATGATAGATATGTCTAGATCTTATATGACAAAACAAGATAGAATAAATGCATTAAATTTATATATTCAGAAATCTTCTTATAATCCGCAGTTATTACAAGATGATGAAGAAGAGGATGATGAGGGTGAGAGCGAAACTATTGGGGACATTATTCTTCGTATATTATCTATAATATTTCCTGATGTATCTCCTGGTTTATGGTTTTTTATTCATTTTATAATGAATTTAATAGTTTTGTGTGTAAGTTTAAGTTCTTTATCTGAACCTAACGTACATGATCCGATATCAGAACCTAAATATAATAGGAAGTTTATATATGGAAGTATGTATTGTAGTTTTTTGATATTAGGTATAAATATAGTTTCTTTTAGTATATTAATGTCATTGCATGCACTAGTTCAAAAATTCATTTTAGAAAAACTATTACAACCTAGTGCTTTATGTGCAGCTTTTTATAATACGGTTGATCCTGAATTAGTTTATTTATTTTGGTCATCAATACAAATAATATATTGGAGAACGAATATAATACTAAAATCTGGATCGAATGAAAATAATAATAATAATAATTATTATATTTTAAGAATATTTGGTTATAAAGATGATGAAACACCTTTTATGTTTTTAAAAAATATACATTGGTTAATTACCTTCCCAATATTATTATATATAGTCTTTGCAGTAAGATTATTATTTTTATCTATTATATCTTTTATTTTTGAATTAGGTTTTTTGATGAATGCCCATGATTTACTTGGGAAATATTTAAGAAAATATGGTGTGCTACGTAAATTTAATATCGAATGGTTTATGTTTGTAGCTGACAAACAAGAAAATATTAGAACATTATTTGGTTATGAACTTTACCAAGATGAACGAATAATGAAACAGATAGAAACGGATGATATTAGTAAAAAGTTTATACAAAATACAGCAGAATTATTATTATTTAAAAACTTGCCTCGAAATTGTACATGTTGTAAAATAACAATAAATAGAAATAAAAAAAATACTATGAAATTATTATTACCACCTGTTTTTGAAGCAAAGAATATTATCAAATCAGAAAGTTCTTCTCTAAAAAATTGGCTAGCTTGTCATTATGTTGTTAATACACCACCTTTATTGTTTTTATTAAATAATAGCATAGCCTTAACCAATAAAAATTCCATACGAAATGCAAGTGATATATTTTTTAGACAAATTATTATGTCTTTAAAAATATATTATCAAGAAAAAAATGACACCTATGCATTTACCACAACACCTATACATAACAACAACAATAATAATAATAATAACAACTACAACAATAATAATAATAATAATAATAATAATAATAATAATAACATCTCCATGGATGGTTTGTTACCACACAGTAATATTCTTAATATTAATACAAATGAAAAGAATCAATTTTTTTTAAAACACAAAAAAACATTTCCCTCTAAAACAAATCCAAATAAAATAATTCCACAGGAAAAATTCAAAAAAAAAAAAAAAAACTTTCATACATATTATTCTTCTGATGACGATAAACAGAAAAAAATTAATCTAGAAAATATTTTTCATGATGTAGATACATATGATACTAAAGATGAAGGAACAAAGGAGGAAAATTTAACCGACGAGAATAAAACATCTCATCATATGATATATGAACAAAATATACAAAAGATACAATCTATAAAGTTAAATGAAAATATAAAAAAAAATAAAAAAAGAGATCCATCCAAAAATAAATCCAAACAAACAAATAAAACGAAAAAAAAAAATATACCAGGTGAACACATGAACCATATAGGAAAAATGTCCCAAACAAAAAAAGAAAATGATATAAATATGGAAGAACAAAATGACCAAAAAAAAAAAAAAAAAGATAATATGGATAAAATGGATAATCTATATGTAAAAAATCAAATGATTCATATAGAAGAAGAAAATTATAACGTAAAAAACGTAAAAAATGTAAAAAATATAAAAAATATAAAAATAATTAATAATGACATAGCAAACGAAATAAGTGACACTACTATGAATATTATAGAACATGATCAAATAAATGAAAAACAAAATTATGATATTATAACTACAACAAAAGAAAACATCATGAATGGTTCGAATAAAGAAAATATAGATATATTACCAAATGAAAAATATAATGTGGACAAACATATACATAATATAAATATAGATAAAGATTTAAAAGATGGGTCTCATTTTTATGATATGACAAATTCAAATATGAATGATACGAAGTTTAATATACTAATAACACCTTCTTTCTCAACTATTCAAAATAAGAAGGATATTAATGATACCTGTGAAAAGGATTATACATCTAACAAAATAAACAATATAAACAAAATAAACAATATAAACAAAATAAACAAAATGATCCATAATGATGATGATGATGATGATAATAATAATAATAATAATAATATTATTATTTGTGAGGACGAAATAAACCAAGAATTAAAATACAATATAAAGGGTGGTGATAAAGATGAATATCCTAACCAACTAGAAAATTATAATAGCATTTCAGTTCAAATAAGTGATTTTAATATTGATGATGTTTTGAAAAAAAAATATACAAATGAATCTATACATAAAATGGAGATAAATAGTTTCGAAAATAATGATATAATGATACAAAAAAATAATGAGATATTACAAAATGATAACAACGAAATATCGCACAATAATAATAATAATAATAATAATATTAAAAAAGAAGATGAATATGATAATTATTTAGAAGATAAAGATAATAAGAAACATAGTTTACATTTCAATGATATTCCTTTATTAGGTGGTTTTCTTTTTAAAAGGAATGAAGAATCTATTGATGGTAATATTTCAAATATTAATAAGAATTCATGTAATGAAGAAGATATGAATAATAATGAAAATGTAGAATACCATATTCCCTTTTATAAGAAAAAGAAAGAAAAAAGTGGTCGGAAATTAAAATCGAGTGGGAAGGAAAAACATACATACGAAATTAATAAAGGTAGTAAGAATATAAAAAATAGATGGTCTTTAAATAAGAATACATATTATTATTATCATTCACATTTACTTAATGAAGAAATGAATATATTAGAAAGAAGTGATGCTATAAATGTTAAAAAATATCGAGAAAAATATAATAAGGATAGGTTTAAAATATGTAAAAAGGTGTTTAGATGTTTATTTTGTAAAAGATATAAAAAAGAAGAAAGATTAGATAAGATACGGAAGGATATTTCTTCTGATTTAGAGGATCCATTTGTTATGAATGTAAAGAGTCCTATACAATTAACTTTGAGTGGAAATGAATATATTACAAAAGATATGATAGAGGTTTTTTTAAAACCTGAAGAAACGGAAGAATTTATGAAAGAGTTTGATTTATCTGGACATGGGAAAATTGATATGATTATGTTTCGTAATGCTATAAAAAGGGCTATATCATGTAGAAAAAAATTTATTAAAAGTTTAAAAGGTCAAGAAAGTATATTAAAATTAGTAAGAAGATTAATGTCAATATTATTATCATTTCTAGCTTCGGTTGTATTATTATTTTTGTTTGGAGTATCAGCAGATACTATTATAGTAACAGGTGCAGCATTTATAACAGCAGTAACGGTTATTTTAAGTTATATGTATACTAATTTTATAACATCTGTTATATTTATAGCATTTTCAAATCCATATAATATAGGAGATAGGATAAGATTAGATGGTGGGGAAGCTATGTATATTAAAAAAATAAAAACATATACTACAGAATTTGAGACAACTACTGGAAAAATTGTAATATATGAAAATTCAAAATTAAGTAATGTGAAAATATATAATGAAAGTAGATCTAAAAATGCTTACATTGATATATCATTCAAAGTAGATATAAATACACCTTTAGTTGCACTTAAAGAATTAAGAAAAAGTTTACAATATTTAGTAGACAGTAGACCAAGTGATTTCTGTAAAACTAAAAATTTATATTTTGGATATTCTCTACAACCAGGACATTTTTATGAAATAAGTTTTTGGATCAAATGTGTTGAAGGATGGGGTAACTGGAGGAAAGTTTTTGAATTAAGAACAGATATATATGATTTTATTATTTTACAATTACGTATTTTAAGTATATCTTATAGATTGCCAACTCAAAAAATTGGATTCACAGCTCCTCTTAATATAGCAGACGGTTATAATAATAATAATAATAATAATATTAATAATATACAATCTAATTATAATACGAATCGTAATATAAATAATAATATGAATATTAATACACAACAACCTAAAATTAATTATCCACCTCATGGGAATAATAATTTCCCTACACAACATCTCAGATATAATAGGAATAAACCTCTACAATATACTAGTCCACCTAAAGAAGCAAGAAATCCTCTTTTTCTAGAAGCAGCAAAACATAAAAGAGAATTTGATATTTCATCTCACCAATCGAGTAATGAACAGCATGAAGCTCCAATTCATATGATATATAATGAAGATCTTAATTTCGAAGATCAACCTTTAAAAAAAAATAAAGTTAAATCTGTATATAATTGTTACAAGTATGTAAAAAGTAGAAATGATAATAATATGGATACATCTATTGAAAATAGAAATGGATATATGTATGAATCGTATCTACAAAAAAATGAGGATTATAATGATTATTTTATATATAATAAAAGAATAAAAGAAACACATGACTTTAATACAAAGAAAAATATAAATATAAATAATAATAAAATGAACAACAATAAGAATAATTTTTTGATGAATACATTTCAAAACAATGTCCAGTCCATAAGTTCAATGAATAATTACCATGATGTATATTATAATAATGATAAATATTATAAGACATTACATGAACAACAAAAGTTGTATAATAATAATAATAATATAAAAAATATTAACAATCATGAAAATATAGATAATATAGATAATCATAATTATAATAGGATAAACAATATATTATATGACTATACAAACATGAACTTAATAACTTCTGATAATTCTTATTCGTATGATAATAAAAAGATAATTAAATGTAACAATGTACCAGGCGTTTTAAATAGTGATGACTCTAATCATACAGACAATATGAAGGGAAATAATATATATAGAAATAACAATCATTTTAATAATAGTAGGAATAATATGAAGGTTAAAAGCGGTGATTATTTTAATCCTGTATATCCTTATAATGATGATATATATACAGCACACAAAAATAAAGAACCACAAAATATATTTGAAAATTTATATAAATTAAAAAAAATATCTAACCCTAACTCGGATGAAAAAAATTATTTTTCATATGACAGTTCTTCTGGATATGATAGTTACGATTGTGTTAAGCATTTTACATATCTCCATGATAAAAAGCAAAACATTTTATTAAAAAGACGAAAGATTAAAATGGCTTAATGGAAGTTAATAAATAAGGAAATAAATATATATTATAAATATTGACTACTACACAAATATATATATATATATATATATATATATTTTATATTTTATTATTATTTCTTTTTAATGGGTCATTTTAAATATATTTTAATTTATTTGTATACCCTCTCGTACGTTTAAATCTTCATTTTAACGTTTATTATTATTTATTTATTCATTGTTAAAACAAAAAGGAAAAATATATATATATTTATATATATATTTGTGTCTGACCTATTTATTCATTTTCTTCACATATAATATCAAATATATACATATATATATATATATATATATATATATATATATATATATACATACATATATATTTTTGTTTGTTATATTTGTTTAGTTCTACTTTTCTTCTTTTTTTTTTCTCTTTTTTTTCTTTTTTTTTCTTTTTTTTTCTTTTTTTTTCTTTTTTTTTAATTTTTATTTTTACTGAAATGAAAACTTTTAAAATATAAAGTGTCAAAAATATTTATTCAAAAACATGTTTCTAATATATATATATATATATATAATTTAATGTAGTTATTATGTGAGTACACCTCATAAGAAAAATTTACACAAAAAAAGTATTTTAAATTAAAGAGAAAAAATATAAAAATAATAAAACTGTAGGTTATGTTCAATAAAAAAATATGTTATATACAGTTTTTATATAACTAATATTAGAATTTTATACATTTTATTTTTTTTTTTTTTTTTTTTTTTTTTTTTTTTTTTTTTTTTTTTTTTTTTTA
>NC_033656.1:237453-240849 GCF_001601855.1 Plasmodium reichenowi | reverse complement strand
TTCATGATGAAAATAATATTTAGATTTGAATATTCAAAGATTTAGATAGAATGATGTAGATTTTTTTTTTTTTTTTTTTTTTTAAATATGTTAATTTTTATGTATACTGTTATTATTTTTACACTAATTTTTTAAAAAATATTAAAAAAAAAATAATACTAAAAGATATGGATATAGTTGAATATATTTTATAAAACGTTTAAAAAATATTTTAGATTACTAATTTTTTTTATTAATGACATTCTTTCAAATCTAATTGAAGAATGAATTTAAATAAGAAAGGAGATCATAATTTGGAGGGAAATAATGTAAAATATAAATGTACATATATATTTATATATATATATATTTATATATAAACATTTACCCTCAGTTTGATCATTTACATATTTAATTTTTTTTTTTTTTTTTTTTTTTTTTTATATATATATTTTGTGTGGTATATTATATTTATGTACAAAAATTTATTGATATACATGTTAATTTATCTAGAATAAATATATAAATCACTACAGACAAATTTTATCTTTACAATAATATGTGTAAATTTTGTAATTTTGTTTTGTTTTTTATATATTTTGTAAAACTGTTTATAGATTTTTATAAATTATAAAATAAAATGGAAATGGTTATATACGATATTTTTTCCAGTGTTAGTATCTAAAGTATTTGTAAATATATATATATATTATAAAGAAAGAAAATATATGTTTTGAATTGTTTAACCATACAATATAATACATACATACATACATATATATATATATATATATATATATATATATATATATATATATAATTATATATTTATAGACAGATGTAATGTTATATATCTGTAGTTGAATATAACTTCTTTATGGAAATACATTTATGAATATAAAAATATATTAATTTATAAAGCATTATATATTTTCTTTATAAAAAATAAGTTATGCAATTTGTATTGTACATTCATGATATTAATACAACATTATATATATATATATATATATATATATATATATGTATATGTATGTATATATGTATATAATATATATTTACTTATGAAGTACATATTTATATATATATAATTACATTTAGATAGTTATGTACGTACTTATTATAACGTATCCATTTGTTTATACATTTTATGCAGTTCTGTTTTATTCTTTTATGCATAATTTTATGAAATATTAACATACAACGTGAAAATTGTGCAACTAAAAACAACAATAATTATAATACAACCATAAGCTTTTATGATTTATAATTAAATTTTTTTTTTTACCTGAACTGTTCACGTAAAAAAAAAATATTTTTTTTTTTTTTTTTTTTTTTTTATGAATACGTGCACGTTGTTCAAAAAAGTTAGTTAGAAGGAAAAAGAAAAAAAAAAAATATATATATATATATATATGTATATATTAAATTATCAATATAAATTTCATGTTTACATATATATATATATATATCAGTTGATTTTGTGAATACTTTTTATTTTGAAGCATATATATATATACATGTTAATACACCGCACATATACTTGTTTATGAAG
Organism: Plasmodium reichenowi; assembly: GCF_001601855.1. NCBI lineage: Eukaryota > Apicomplexa > Aconoidasida > Haemosporida > Plasmodiidae > Plasmodium > Plasmodium reichenowi. The sequence continues at coordinate 239,315 of NC_033656.1, read as the reverse complement.
ATATATAGATATATGTATAAATATATATATATATTTTTTTTACATGCTAAAAATATATATACTCAAAAATATCATGTTTTTATGGTGCATGAAATCACACATTGATATATATGCTGCATGCGAAATTTATTCGTATATTATTTTGTATACATAATATATATATTTTTTTTGTTTTCTAATTTATTATTATTTATAAAAAAATATACATACGTGATATTAGTACATGAATATTTATACATGCACACTAAAATAAAGAATCTTTTTTTTTTTTTTTTTAAAATATTTTACTTTTTTTCTTATAAATATTTTATTTTTTAATAAATAACAAAAAAAAAAAAAAACAATTACAAAAAGAAAATATTATTTATATATAGGAAAAAAAGAAAAATTGAAATTTTATTACATTAAATGATTCTGTTGTAGAAAAATATATGAGCATAAATATTTTATAACATGAATGGAAATATAATATATTATTTATATATATGTATGTATATTTAAAATAACATTTTTTTTTTTTTTATTCCGTTTTATAACATATTTTATATGTGTTCATGATATAATTATATTTTATAACACATCATACTTTTATAAACATAAAAATATTTCTCCACAAGCATCGGAAACATGCATATGTTGAAATAATTTTATTATGTTGATTTTATTTTTTTTTAACATTTATTTTGAAATATTTATTTCATCAAATATATATAATTTTGTTTAACATATTCTAAATTTTATTATATATACATATACATATATATATATATATATATATATATATATGTTATGTATGATACTCAAAAAAAAAAAAACACATGAATATTTATACGTGGAAAAAATAAAATTTTTATTTTTACATACGTATTTTTTTGTTTTTTTATATTTTTATTTTTTATTTTATGTTATTATTTTTTATGATAAATATATATATCCCTAAATTTTGTTATATTTTTATATGTAAGTATATATTTTATATATATATATATAATATATTATATAAATTTTTTTTTTTCTTCACAATTTTTCATAAATAGCTAATGTGAATATATATACTTGGATTTTTAAATGTAACATATATTTCCTATGTATGAATATTAATTTTTCATATTTTTACAAGGCCTTTTGATAATTTTACATGTATTTAATATATATATTTAAAAGTTTATTTTGTTATATACATATATACATATATTATTTTATTTATAAATATATATTATGTGTTTGTTTTATAAATTATTTTTTCTTTGTAAATAAGAAAAAAAAAAAAAAAAAAAAAAAAAGTAATATTTTTACATATACATTTTATCATAATTATATATATTATCAATAATTTATTTTTATTATCTAATTTTTATAATTATCATATTTTTTTTTCTATAAAATGTTTTTACTTAATTTTCTTATAAATGTTAATATAATATAATGTAATATTATATATATATAATTATTTACATATTATATATATATATATATATATATTCATAAATATTGTTGTTATGTAAAATAAATATTTCTTGTTAAAGAAAAGAAAAAAAAAACTCATATTTATCTTTTAATATACATACATACAATTTTACATTTCCTATATATATCTTTTCCATATATATTTATATTTTATCGTAACATTGTTTTATAATATTTTTATATTTTTTTTATTTTTGCTCATATAAAAAAATTTCACGTATATAAATATTTTTGTGTACAATATATTTTTATAATATATAGAAAAAAAAAAAAAAAAAAAAAAAAAAAAAAAAAAAAAAAATTTAAATAAATTATAAATAAATAATTTTTTTATTAAATATAAAATAAAAAAAAAAAAAAAAAAATATTTTTATATTTTTATATTTAAATATTAA
>NC_033656.1:228419-236087 GCF_001601855.1 Plasmodium reichenowi | reverse complement strand
TATTTATATTTATATTTTTTTAAATTTAAATATTTTTTTTTTTTTAAAATTTTAATTTTTTTTTTTTTTTTTTTTTATTATTTTTTTTTTTTTTTTTAAGTTTTTTTTTTTTTTTTTTTTTTTTTTTTTTTTTTTTTTTTTTTTTTTTTTTTTGTTTATATAATTTATTTGTTTTGGTAACGTATTTTTATACCCCTATTTTTGAAGAGAAGGAATATATATTTTTTTATTTTTAGGAAATATTTCTTTTGAATTTAAAAAAATATCTTCAATAAGTATAAAAAGAGAATATATGTGTATGTATTTATGTATATATATTACTTATATATTATATATATATATATTATATATATATTATATATATATATTATAAATATATATTATATATACGTGCTTACAATTTAATTTTATGGGTATTTTGTATATTGGTTTTTTTTTTTTTTTTTTTTTTTTTTTTTATATATATATGTATTATGTGATCAAAGTTAAATAATATTTTTTAAATAAACAATTGTAATTAAGATTTATTATAAAAATTTGTAGATATATATATATATATATATATCTATGCATAAATATATTATTATGTGTATATTCTATTATTTATTTATGTGTGCGCATGTGTGTAAATATTAATATATATTTATAACATGGTTTAATTATATATATATATATATATATATATATTTTATCATCATTATAGATAATAGATTAATATTATGTATACATATATATTTATATTTGTGTATCTATTGCATATATAATAGAAGAATAGAATACAAATTATCTTTAAGAATGTATTACTTATTATCATGTTTTCATTTTGTTAATATTACGTATTTTTAAGATTTTAAAAAGGAAAAAAAAAAAAGAACTTATATTGTATGTTTTTTTTTTTTTTTTTTTTTAAATATAAATATAAATATATATAAATATAAAAATATATATATGTATATATATATATATATATATATAGATATATGAATATATTTATATGTGTAAATATAACTTTTTAGACGTGAAGAATATAATTTTTGTTATTTATTTTATTTTTATTTTTCATATATATATATATATATATTGATATATGAGATAGAAAAAAAATAATTTTATAATTATATTGTTACCATCCTCAGTTACATTAATGACTGAAATTTTCGTTGCATGTACTTTGTAATATTTCTGATTGTATAAAATTTGTTTATTTGTTAAATTAATAATAATATTAAATATATTATTTATTATTTTCTTAATATATATATAAATAAATATATATATATATTTTTTATTTCTTTTTTGCTTTTTAATAAATTTTGTATATTCTTCGATAAGCCCTTTTCCACAATTATTATATTATATTATATTATATTATATTATATTATATTATATTATATTATATTATATTATATTATATTATATTATATTATATTATATCCATATAATATATTTAATTTTTTTTTATGCTCAAAATGCTAGACCTCGAAACAAATTCGAACAACAGCAAAAAGGGAATGAATAAGGTTGAAGAAAAAAATATGAATAAAAAGTGGATTGTAATGGGAGATAATAATGAGAACATAAAAAGCAGTTATAATAATGAAGATGATGAGTATATGGAAGGTGTGAACGATGAATCCAATATGGTTAATAAGATGGATAATTATATGAATTATTCTGATCAGAGGACTCAATTATATCCTATGAGTAGAACTACAACACCTAATGTAATAAACAGTATAAGTATGGAGAGTATGAATGATGGAGTTATGTATCCTAATGTTTCTAAGGATGGACTTGTGTGTAATGAAGAATTGAATAATTCGGATATGAAAGGATTGGTAAGTGAAGATAATAATAATAATAAAAATAATAATAATAATAATAATAAAAATAATGATGATAGTAATAATGATGAAGATAATAATAATAATAATAATAATAATAATAATAGTAACAATATATACCATGAACAACATGTTGAGGAATATGAAAAGACTCATCATGTGAGTCATCCAAAAGATTGCGGTAAATATTCCAATAGTGACGATGTTGATATGGGAGGATATGAATCAGCTAATATTGAATTTGAGATGAATGAAAAAAGATTAAATCTTCAAGAAAGTGAGGAAAAAATAAATAACCATATGGACCATATGAATGATTGTGAAAATTATGAAGATGAAGATCCTGGACATTATGAAGAAGATGATATTAATAAAAATGAAAAATTAAATGAGAATAATAATTTATATTTAAATTGTCTTAGTGATAGTTATGACGAAAATAATGTAATAAAAAAAAAAGATGATATTATAAGTGGTGGTGCTTATAATAAGAAACATGAAAAAACTTCAGATTTTAAAGAGAAGAATCATCAATCGGATTGTAATAATAATAATAATAATAATAATGCAACTATCTATTTAGATAAAATGTGTGATGAAGAAGCCGAAGATAATGTAGAAGCAGAGGGAGAAGAAGATAATGATGATGTTGTTAACAATGGTAAGAATAAATATAATATAAATTGTAATAAAAATAATTCAAGTTCATATAAAGAAGATGTAAAATCTCTAAATTGTCAGTATAAAGAAGAAGATGATGAATATCAAGATAATGATTATAATGATGACATGAATAATGAGAATATAAAGAATACCTTATTAAAAGAATTATTAATAGCTAACAAAAATGGATCTATAGATCCACATGAGATTATACATCCTTCTGGATGTGGTGTTAATAAGAATAAGACCTTCTCAGAAATAATAGATAATTTATTAAATTTAAAGGATGATGATGATTTGAGTATTAAATTGAATAGATACTTAAAAGGTGAGAAAGCTGATATGGAAAATAATACTATAAATGAAGGTAATAATAATAATAATAATAATGGTAATAATAATGGTAGTAATTATCATCATATTAATCATTGTATGAATACAGGTGGTAGTAAGAAAAAGAATGTTAATGTAAAAAGCCATGTTACTAAAAATAATAATGATTCTTTTGAGAATTTAAAAAAGTTAAAAGTTCTTTGTGTAGATTATTTAAGAATTTTGAAAAGATTAACACCTTTATGGGGTTCGACTGATAGAACTTTTGAATCACATTATGTAAACTTATTAAATAATGTAAACTCGAATACGTTAGATAATTATTTATGTTGTTTTTCGAATATTAAGATATGTGCAGTGAAGAGTATCTTTTTAGATTCCATAATGGAGTGTATAGAAGAGTTAGAAATTATTAAGAAATTTAAAATGTCTAAAGAGAAGGACGATGGTGTCGAAGATAAGGATATAAATGATAAGGATGAGATGAATAAGAGAATTTTGGAAGATATAGAAAAGAATTTGACAAAGGAAATTGTTGAAGATATTTTTCAGTTGAACATGAGAAATCCATATATAGTGAATAGTTATGCAAACAACAGCACCAATAATAATAATAATAATAATAATAATAAAAGTAATTGTAGTAACAATAATAATAATAATAATAGTACTAGTAGTAATAGTAGTAGTAGCAGTCTTAATAATAATAATAATAATAATAATAGTGTTTCTTGTTCCGATGGAGAATCACAATATCATCAACATGGAGATAATAACAAGATAGGAGCACATAATTTATTATATAATATGTCTGGAAAACATAATAATAGTACATGTAATAATGGTTTTAATGTATATTATGATTTAAAAAAAGGAAAGGAATGCCAACATAATAATTCTTGTGGTAACAATAGAAATTCATGTAATTTGTTATCTAGTTCACCAAATAATCATACATGTGGTACAAACCATGGTAATAATTATACAAGCTGTGCTAATAACTCATCGAGTTTAAATTATTCAAATATATTTCCTTTCAATTGTTTGAATACGAATAAAAATGGTATTTCATTAAACAACAATGGAAATGTAGGTGCTACACCAGTAGTAAATAATAATAACAATAATAACAATAATAATAATAATAATAATAATAATAATAGTAATAATAATAATTATTCTGCAGTCTCTTCTGGGGCTTGCCATAAAAAAAGTTGTAATTATTCGGATGAAAATATTCTTAACAAATTAAATGTAAGTATAGATTACAGTTCATACAATGATTTTAATAATAACTATATTCAAGAAGCTGAAAAGGTTGTAGAAAAATATAAAAATTTAAGCAAATTAAATTCTAAGGATAGTGATAATATGTATAGTACCTGTAGCCATTCTAGTGTCCAGGATAATATTAGTAGTGCTAATCTTAATACTTACTTACAATTAAAAATGCTTATGTCTGAGTATGCAAATACATGTGTAAAGAATGATAAAATTAAGTTAAAGGATTTGGATAACAACATGAGTGATTTGAATATTCTTAAGTATTTATATTCTCAATTGAATGGTGGTTCTCTCCTAGAGGTAAAAATAAAGAGCACCACAATGTGTATAAATGTATAAATGTATAAATGTATAAATGTATAAATGTATAAATGTATAAATGTATAAATATATTTATTTATTTTTTTTTTTTTTTTTTATATTAGGATAAGAATATTTCAGAGTTGTACCAACTCGATGGAGAATCTAAGGATGCTAAAAATTATTATGAGAATAAATTAAAGCTCGAGTGCTCTAGTGCTAGCGATATAAATAAATTTTTACAAGATTATAAATTGAACGATGATGATAATTATGAAGATAGAGAGGGCTACTCGAAGTATGATAAAGAGCAAGGATTATTGTTGAATGGTAATGATACTAATATGAATTACTTATCGAGTAGTTTACAAAATATGATGAGAAAAAGAAAACATTATGATAATTACCCATCAACAAATAATACTACAACTAATAATAATAATAATAATAATAATAATAATAATAATAGTAGTAGTAATAATAATAGTAATAATAATAATAATGGCAATAATAATGTTAATAACTTAAATAATAATTCTCTTTCTGATTTAAATTATTTATTATACAATACTAATGTACTTAAAAAATTAAAATTGAATTTACTAGAAAATAAAAAAGGTAACAATATAAATAATGCACATAATGGATTGCAGAATCTTACGGGTAGTAGTAGTAGTAGCAGCCTTGTAACCTCTGGAGTTATGGGCAATAATGATTATCGAAAAAAAGATACGAATGAGATATATATGGATGAGAATAATGTTATTCCTGGTCACATGACTACAAGAAAATCATATGCATCTAATAAGAATAATTTATTAAATAACATAAAGAATTTTAAGGATATATTAAATTTATCTCAAGAAAGTTTAAATAAAAAGGGTATGGGAAATTCTTATAAAAATTCATTTGATCATATAAACCCGAGTACTTTATATGATTTTATATTAAGTACTAATAATGCGAATAATATAATGGAGAGTTCTGTTCAACTAGGAACTAGCAATAATAATAATAATAATAATAATATAATGATGAATACTATTGGTAGTAATAATAGTAGTATAAATAATAGTAATCATAACAATAGTAATGGATTACATAACAGCAGTTATCACAATCTTAACAATAATACGAATGGTCATCATAATAATATGAATAAGAAAAATAGCTATGACTATAACACGGATTATAACTCTAAGGTTAGTATGAATGATTCTGAATTATCGTTAAATAATCATGATAGTAATAATGATGTAATAATAAATAATAATATGCATGGAGGAAAGAATATTAGTAATAAGATGGGCGATGGAGGAATAAATTATAAAAAGGGTGATATGAATAATAATAAGTCCTTATCTGCGCACAATGTAAATAATAATAATAATAATAATAATAATGGTAGTAGTAACAAGAATACAAAGAATATTAAAAATAATACAAACGGTACAAACAGTACTACAAACAGTACAAATAATGCAAATGGTAGTAACAATAATAATAATAATGGAAATAATAATAACTATGCAGGTGGGAAATTAAAATATGAAATGCCTGTAGGTGTAAATCCAAATGATGATAAGGTTAAGGGTGTTTACTTTTCTAAATCTCCAAGAGGTGTAGGTAAATGGAATGCATATTTTCAAATTGCAAACAATAAAAGATTGTTTACAAGTTTTAGTGTTAGTAAATATGGATATAATGAAGCCAGGAAATTATCTATATTGAAAAGAACTGAATGGGAAAAAGAGTATAAGCATCATACTGATTTAAAGAACTCTGATGGAAAAAAAGGGAAAAAAAAAGCAAATAGTGTAGTTGCGGCAACATCTACAAGTAGTAATTTGATTAAAAATAATAATAATAATAATAATAATAATCACCATCATAATCATCATCATAGTAATAAAAATATATCTAAAGGAAATTCAAATAGTAGTGATGGGTCTATAACCTATGCAAAGGATAATAAATTGAAAGATGATACATTATTATATTCTAATGATGATGAAGATGAAGATGAAGGTTGTTATATTGGTAATAATAAAATGAATCATGTAAATAAAAATAATAACAATCATAATAATAATAATAATAATAATAATAATAATGTTTTATCAGGGATGTTGGATTTATCAAATGATTTATTAGATCATCATTTGACAGGTGGTACAAACAAAAAGAAATTAAACAAATTGAATCATATATCGTCCAATCATGATTATATTAAGGTTGAAGATAATATGAACTTTTTTATTGAACGACCAAAAAATGATAATATAGATACATTTAATACTGTAGATTTGTTACGATCAAGCTTAGCAGGTGAGAAAATAAATTCTAAAAAAAATCATATCAATAATAACAATAATAATAATAATAATAATAATAATAATAATAATAATTTTTCTTCAAATTCATTAGGACAAGCAGCTATTAACGTTTATAATAATGTAATGGATAGTAATAAACAATCATCTATAAATGCCTCCAGAATTTTATCGAATACTTTAGGGATATCAAATAAGTACATGAGAAATTTACATTTCCCTTCAATAGATTCTCACACGGTTAGTAACTTCCTAGATGCAGTAGCAGATGATCAAAAAATTCCTTCCTAAAACCATACCCCAACAAAACAAAATAAATATATGTATATTTATTTATTTATTTATTCATTTATTCATTTATATTTTTCTGAATTCAAAGAAGTTCAGAATAAATGAAATACATACATATATATATATATATTTTATACATTTCCAAAAATGAAGACACAAAGAATAGTCATCAATTATTTTATTTTAATCTTATTTTTTGTACACCGCCAGTAAAATTTGGTTTGGTGCCTAACTTTATATGAGTATCCATTTTATACTTTTAAAAAGAAAAAAATAAAATAATTACATATATATATATATATATATATATATATATATACATAGTAGAATATCTAAGTTATGTTCTTTTATATTTTAGCACATATTTTTTACTATTCATATATTTTTTTTTAATCTTATTTATGTTTTATACATATATAAATATATATATTAATAGATTAATTATTATTACCGTTTTATAATGTTGTTTGAAAGTAGTAAATAATAATAAAAAAAAAAAAAAAAAAAAAAAAAAAAAAAAAAAAAAAAAAAAAAAAAAAATAAAAAAAAATAAAAAAAAAAAAAAAAAAAAAAAAAAATATATTTTTATTTTATTATTTTTTTTTATATTTAAAAAAAAA
>NC_033656.1:225672-228030 GCF_001601855.1 Plasmodium reichenowi | reverse complement strand
AAAAAAAAAAAAAAAAAAAAAAAAAAAAAAAAAAAAAAAAAAAAAAAAAAAAAAAAAAAAAAATATATATATTATATATATATATATAATGTAAAATTAAACAAATAAATACATATATATATATATATATATATTATTATATTTAAAAGAATAAATAATTTCATGCTTGATATATTTATTTTAATATTTTAGTGAGCCCATTTCCGTTAAGAATTCATTAAAAATTTATATATTTCATAAACATATAAAGATATACATAAATAATATATATATACATAATATATATATATATTTGTGTATGTTGTATGATATATTTTTGTGAGTTTTTTTTTTTTTTTTTTTCATATTTTTTCTTCTTTAAACTTAATTTGAATGTTCACATAGTTAAATAATATAATTTAAAATATAGTATTTCTTTAAAAAAAGAAACACCCAGTTGAGTACACATATAAAAAAAAATGAACAAAATAATAAAAAATTATAAAATAAAAAAAAATATATTATATATATATTTATATATTTATATATTTATTTATATTTATTTATTTATATTTATTTATTTATTTATATTTATTTATTTACTTTTATTTTTATTTATTTTCTTCATAAATTTGTCTATGGTTGCCTTTTGTCGCTTCTGTGCCATATCTATGCGGGCGAATAATTTCCTTTTCTTTTTGCTAAGTACGATTTTATGTCTTTGTATTTCTTGTTCTTGTATTTTTAAATTTTGCGTTTGCTCAGTTTGTTTGTTCAATATAGTATCATTTTGTTTTAATTGATCAAAGTGTTCATTTTCCCTTTCTAGTTGATTATTTAAGGCTGCTTGTCTTTTGTTGTTTAATATAAGATTCGCTGTTTCACGATCATCATCATCTTCTTCTTTATAATTTGGTGTTTTAAAAATATTATTATTTTCTTTAGATAAATCTTTATATTGTTCTTCTTTGATTTTTTGATTAAGGATTTTATTTATGGTATATTCTTCTTTCTTAACTAGATTTTTAAAATTTTCATCTTCAATAAATGGTGACAAGTGTACAGGTAAGTTTTCCACATCTGTTAAATAATCTGAACACGGTAATATATTTTTTTCATTTAAACAATCAAATATATATTGTGGTTGTATGTGAATTCTTTTATATTCATTTTCAGGATTATTCAAACGAATAGTGTTGTTTTTATCTTTTTCGTATATTTCATGAGTAATATTATTATCATCATACTGTATTGGGGATATCTTTGAATTCCACGATATTTTGCCTCCACATGATAAGATAATAATCGAGAGTACATCAAAAGGCATATCATTGTGAATATAAAAGATGTGGTTTTTAAATAATTCTTTTAATTTATTATGTTCATCTATATCAATATGATCGTCTCGATGAACATGTCGTCCATTATCAGCTTCATTGTTTTTATGAATTATATTATTATTTGTTAAATTTTTTTCTTCATTTTTATTTAAACCAGAATTATCTTGCAGATCGATATTACTAAAATTGTTATTATCTATATTAGTTGTATGTCCATGTGGGTTGTTATCATATTTGTGATTTTTTTCTTCTGTTTTTTCCTGACATGTGGTAAGATCTTCATTTGTATTTACATTACATTTGCTTTCTAGTTCTTCTTTCAACTCGATATCTATATTATTCTCGTTTGTACTATAATCTTTGTCATAAGAGAGGTGAGCGAGTTTTTCATTTTTCAAGTCATTATCTTGTTTTGGAGGATATAACATATTATCAAGCTTATATAATTTGAATAATACAAATTTCAAGAGGGCTATGTAATATTCAATAAAATCGGATATTAATTTAAAATCAATTGATGTATCTATATAAGGTGTGAATATATGTGGTATAATCCATGTGACTTTTTTCTTTAAAATTTCTGCTTGTAAATAATATCCTTTAACACTTATAAAGGCTTTTTTAATTTTATTCGTCTTATATACATAATAATGAAAATGGTCTTTCAACATTTCACATGTTTTAACCATATTATTTTTAATACCATATTTATGATTGGAGGGTAATTGAGAGTAAGCAATAATACAACTTAAGGCATCATCTAAATGATCCACAGCATAGGACAATATAGGATATCGTTCTTTTATTATATGTTCTAATTTATATACAGGGAAGTTTGCTATAATATTTTTAGAACGAGTAAAATCTTCTAAAGTTAATTTACATTTTTTATATTTTTTTAAATATATTTTTATTTTTCTAAAATCATTAATTATTTTTTCATGTGATAATTTTAAAAAATCATTTCTAGTATAAAACACTTTATGTTTATAAAATTTTTTTCGATATTTCAAAGGAATTTCTTTAAAATCCTTTGGAT
>NC_033656.1:218172-223172 GCF_001601855.1 Plasmodium reichenowi | reverse complement strand
ATAATAAAAAGTAAGAAGAAATTGAAAAATAATAATAATAATAATAATAATAATAATGAAAAGATAAATAACCTGAAAGATATATTTGTGGATCAACTAAAAAAAAAGAATCAAATTTTAACACAGAAATTAAGAAATAAAGAATATGAAAAAAACAAACTACAAGAAAAGGTTAAAGATATTGGCTTAGAATTATACAGATTAAATAAAGAAAATGATGTTTTAAAAAAAAAAGAAAAAGAATTGGATGTGTCCTTAGAATATATTTATGAAGAACAAAATAAATATAATAACGAAAATATAGAATTGAGCGATATATACAATTGTGATATTTGTAGTTTAAAAAAAGAGATAACTAATTTTGCTGATATTTATAAAAAATATAATAATAAATTGTTAGAATTAAATAATATAAAAAAATATTCAGAATACATCTTGGCAAATACCAAAGTAGGGCAAAATATTATCTCTTCTAGAGTTCATAATAATGAAACAAATGATATAGCACACAATAAAATTAATAAAAAAGATAATTTACTTAATAAAATGAATTATCAAATTAATGATCTATTAAATGATATAAATATTAAAAAGGATATGATTGTACATGAAGAAAGACAAATACAAAATAAGAAACAATTAATACAAGAAGAGAAAAAAAATTTATTACACTTCAAAGATGAGAAAAATAAAATTATGAATAAACTTAATAATTCATTATATCAAATAAAAAAAAGAGATGAAGCTATAAGTAAAATGAATACCCAACTAAATATTGTAAAAATTAATATTCTAGAAATGGAAAAAAAATATGAAAATTTATGTAAAGAATATAATAATGAACTAGAAAATAGAGATAAATTATTACATGAATTAAATATATTAAGAAATGATATGTCTAAATTAGACAAGAAAAAAAATGAAATACATAATAAATATATGAATCTATTAAAAGAAAATCAAGATATAAAAAATAATATTATTAATGAAAAAGATTTATTATTATCTCTAAGAAACGATATACATATCCTATCTAAAAATATAAAAGACAAACAAAATGATATAAAGATAATCAAAGATAATATAAATAAGAATATAGATAAAATTATACATATGTATACTGAACAAATTAATATAACTCACTTCTCATCAAAATTAAAAAATGATGTTGCATCGCTTAATGAAAATATTACAAAAAAAGAAAATGATAAGGAAAATTATAAAAATCATATAATTAGAATAAAAATACAGCATATGTTACAACGAACTAAGATGGAAAACATGAAAAAAAAAGCAGATAAACTTAATCAAGAATATGATGAAAAAAATGAAATATTAGAAAAATATAATCAAACCATAAAAAAAAATCATTATCTTATTGAAAGTAGACAGAATGAAGTGGATAGGTTAAATGAACAATATGATAAGAAAAAAAAAAAAAAAATGGGTGACGAGCAATATGATCATATAAAGAACAATAATAATAATAATAATAACACGAACAATAATAATAATAACAACAATAATAGTAATAACAACAATAATAATAATAACAATAACAACAATAATAATAATAATGATTGTTCTTTTTTTATCGTACCTGCTACACTCGAAATGAAAATTCAAAAATTGAATAAACAGAACCAAGATATACAAAAAAGCAGTAGATTGCTGGAAAAAGAATGGTTTATAAAACAATCCGAATTAATAGATATACAAAATGAAAATAATAAAATGAATGAAGAAATATGTAAATGCAAAGATCTGTGTCTTATATTTGATCAAAAAAAAATCGAACTTGAAGAAAATTATAAAAATATTTTTGAATTTATTAAAAAGGTTAATAAAAATATCACATATATCAGATTACATTTAGAAAAGTTCGCTTTGAAAAATAAAGAAACCTTAGATAAAATAGAATATATTGAAAATGATTTACTTATATGGAAAGAGAATATTAATAATAAAAATGAAGAACATAAAAATAAAAAAGAATATTTAACATCACAAATTAATCATCTAAAAAAAGAAAAAGAAAATTACCAACAAAATATACTAAATTATGAAAATCAAATACTTTCATTAGAACAAGAAATTATAGATAAAAAAAAATTACAACAAATTGTTAAAGAATATTTAGAAAATAAAGATATCATGCAATTAAAAAAAGATATTACAAATAAAAATAATATTTTTGATAATATTAAAAAACAGCAAAATGTTATTCTGTCTAATATTAAAATAGCTCTGAATAAAAGAAACGATTTAGATAATAAAAAAGAATTTTGTCAAAAAAATTTTGATATGGGAAAAAATATTTCTTTTAAAATACAACATCAAATTGGTTTAATAAAAAAAAGTCTTAAATCACTTAAAAATAAAAAAGAAAATTTAACAAATACTTATAATGAAATCATTCAATTATATGATAATCTAGTAAAAGATATACAACAAGAAAAAAATAATCTAGATAACCTAAATGAAGATTATAATATATATGAAGCTATATACCACATCTTATCATTTGAAAAAAAACATAGATTCCAAGAATTATTGAAATTTCAAAATGCACTAAAATATGGATTAAACAATAATAGTTTAAAAAATGCTGATCATAAAAAATATACGGACATCAAAAAAAAATGTGCAACTTATAAAAAAAAAATTTCAAATATTAAAAAGATATTACAACAGATTGAAAGACCAAAAGATAATTATATTAAATTTATTGGGTATATACAAGAATGGATAGTTCACTAGCTATAATTTGTAAATCAAAAGGATTGTAAAAAGGGAATATATATATATATATATATATATAAATTTTTGTATATTTAATTAGTGTTTTCTTTCCGATCATATAAAATGTTTCAATATTTTCGTCACCTTTAGTTTTTTTATAACATATATATATATATATATATATATATATATATATATATATATATAAAGATTATATTATACATACATACATACCTATATACTTTTATTTATTTAATTATTTATTAATATATTTATTTATAATTAATTTATTATATTAAATATATATATATATATATATGTATATATTTTTGTTTGATGATTTATTATCTTATTAATTGAATAATTTATTAATTTTTTTTTTTTTTTTTTTTTTTTTTTTATATACATACCCAATAAAATTTTAACGTCACAAATACTATATGTTGTCAATTTTTATAATGAACTTGCATATTTTCTAATATACCTTTTTTTTTTATTTTTTAAAGGGATATGAAAAAATATATGTATATAAAAAGGATTTTTTTTTTTAACCTATAGTAGCATAATTATATATGAAAATTTTTTTAAGTACATTCCATATTTAAAATAAATAAATAAATATATATATATATATATATATATATATATATATATATATATATATAAATGCTTTTTAATTTTTTTTAATTTTTTTAATTTTTTTTTGATTTTTATAATTTTTTTAAATATATTGTACGATGCTGTAAAAATGAGCAACCTTTATGATATATTGGGTAAAGCAGTTATTAATAAAGAAAAGAAAGACGAGTTTCAAAATTTAATCCTTAAGAGTGAAGGATTTATTGACGATGTGTTACATGAAAAACTGAGAGAACGACAAAAAAAACGGGATGAAATCTTACAAGATCTTTTTGATATGTTAGAAATATAAAATATATATATATATATATATAAAAGGCATGATGATAATATATATTTGTTTATATTAATATGGAAATATGATCACCAATTTTTTTTTTTTTTTTTTTTTTATTAATAAGTCATCATTTATTTTAATTTTTTAGGGAAATTTTAATTGAAAATCTTAAATTATTTGTTAATATGAAAGATAAAAGTGAAGTAGAGACGTTGACTTCCCTGGGGTGTGATAGTTATGTTTACGCTGACATGTAAAAGAAATGTGGAGAATATGAATAAATATAAATATATATAGATGTCAATTTTATAGTATATAATATTATATATATATATATATATATATATATTATTTATTTATTTATTTTTTTTTTTTTAGTATAAATAAAAATAAGATTTTTATACAGCTAGGTTACGAATTTTACTTAGAAATGACACTTGAAGAGGCGATAAAATTTCTTAAGAAAAAAATAAATCTTTATGAAGAGTGAGTTTAAAAAGAAATATATATATATATATATATATATATATATATATATGAATGTATAAATATTTTGCCTGTTATTTTACTAATTTTCTTTTAGGAAATTGTCCTACTGGAATAAGCAGATATCGCACGTTAAGGCGCACATACAAATTGTAATTATTAAGCATATATATATATATATATATATATATATATATATATATATATATTGCTGTATTTATATATTTTTTATTTTTATTTATTTATATTAATAGAGACATAATATATATATATATATATATATATATATGTGATGATATAATTTTTTTTTATTTTTTAGCTGATGAGAGCAATTTCGAATCTTACATGAAGTAGTAAGAAAAGGAAGGTATCATATATACATGTACATTGTATCATGAAATATATATCATCATACAAGTAGTTCTAAATTTCGTATGAATACGACTTAAAGCATTCAAATATGTATTCTGTAAATGCTTATATAATTAGTTTTGTTAATATTATTAACTATAAAAAAAAGATCAATGCTGTGCAAGTTTATTTTATAGTAATTTGTTCAAGCATGTGTAATTTATATTATTTTTTTTTTTATTCTTTAAATCATTTAAATCAATTTATTCCAACTATTATATATATATATATTTATTTATTTATTTATTTATTATTTTCTTTCTTTTTTTTGTATATATGTATGCATTTTACATTTTTGATTATACAAATATTTGAATTTATTTCATTTAAATTTTATTATTTATTATTTTTTTTTTTATATTAACTATAACATGAACAAGTCATAATTTCCAACCAAATTTTTATGAAAAATTATCTTCTATGTATATTAAAAGAAAGAAAAAAA
>NC_033656.1:216231-217844 GCF_001601855.1 Plasmodium reichenowi | reverse complement strand
ATATATATATATATATATATATATATATATATATATATATAATTCCAAAATGTAACATAGTATATATAATTATATTTTATATAATATAAAAACGCATTTATATATTTGTATATATTTAAAAACAAATTTCATGTGGTATCATTGTATACTCTTAATTTATATATATAAATATTTATAATTTTATGTAAATATATATATATATATATATATATGTATATATTTTAAAGGTAACATATTAATTGTATATATATATATATATATATTAATATTTTTTTTAATAAATGAGGTTATTATTTTTATGAAATATAATGAGGCTCAAATGATATGTATGAAAATTAGAATAAAGAGAATAAATATAAAGTACATATAAATATAAATATATATATACATATATACAATTATTTATTTTTTATTTTAATTTTCTTATTTGTTTATTGATTTAATTATTCACTCACAATTGTGTTACTAAAATAAATACTATTTTCACTTACCGAGAACTGTATTTATTTTTCTTTACTTTCCTTCCTTCCTTCATTTGTTTTTTTTTTTTTTTTTTTTTATATTTCATACATATATATATATATATATATATATAAATCTTTTGTTAGTCTATTTGTTATGTCTAAATATGAAACAAGCAAATACAAAAGAAGATAAGTCGCAGAAAATTTCCAATAGTAGTACTATTGATGAAATAGAAGAAGAACAGTTATATACTGGACCTTTAAAAATAGAACAATTATTAGCAAAAGGTTTTGTAAAAAGAGATTTAGAATTACTTAAGGAGGGTGGATTACAAACTGTTGAATGTGTGGCATATGCTCCTATGCGTACGTTATGTGCTATTAAAGGTATAAGTGAACAGAAAGCAGAGAAATTAAAGAAGGCATGTAAAGAATTATGTAATTCAGGTTTTTGTAATGCTATAGACTATCACGACGCAAGACAAAATTTAATAAAATTTACCACAGGATCAAAACAATTAGATGCCTTATTAAAAGGTGGAATAGAAACAGGTGGTATTACCGAATTATTTGGTGAATTTCGTACAGGAAAAAGTCAACTATGTCATACTTTAGCTATTACATGTCAATTACCTATTGAACAATCAGGAGGAGAAGGTAAATGTTTATGGATAGATACGGAAGGTACTTTTAGACCTGAGCGTATTGTAGCTATCGCTAAAAGGTATGGTTTACATCCAACGGATTGTTTAAATAATATAGCATATGCTAAAGCCTATAATTGTGATCATCAAACTGAATTATTAATAGATGCTAGCGCTATGATGGCAGATGCAAGATTTGCTTTATTAATTGTGGATTCAGCAACGGCTCTATATAGATCTGAATATATAGGTCGAGGTGAGCTAGCTAATAGACAATCACATTTATGTCGGTTTTTAAGAGGGCTACAAAGAATAGCAGATATTTATGGAGTAGCTGTTATTATTACTAACCAAGTCGTTGCCAAGGTTGATGCCATGAGTATGTTTGGAGGTCATGAGAAAATACCCATAGGTGGAAATATAATAGCTCATGCTAGTCAAACACGTTTATACTTAAGAAAGGGTAGGGGAGAAAGCCGAATCTGCAAAATTTATGATTCTCCTG
>NC_033656.1:211936-215844 GCF_001601855.1 Plasmodium reichenowi | reverse complement strand
TTTTTTTTTTTTTATTAATTGTAAAAATTATTTTATAAATATAAAAAGAAAAAAAATAAAAATAAGAAATAAAGAGATAACTTAAAAGTTTTATAATGTTAATTTGTTTTAATTAATTTTGTAGTTTTATAGAAATGTGTTTTGCCAAAAAAAAAAAAAAAAAAAAATATACAAAATATTAAGGATTGTATAATATAATCTAATATTTTTATTTTGTTATATATATAGTGTTTAACTATTATTTTATTTTTATTAATCATAATATATATGTTATATATATTTTTTATTTATTATATGTTGCGAAAGTTTTTATTTTAAATTATGCGTTTCTATTTTGGACCATTTATATATATATATATATATATATATTTTTTTTTTAAGGAAAAAAAAAAAAATAATTTATTTAAGGCCTTTGAGCAGATATATTTATTATAATTTATATTAAAATAAATTATAATTATCGTACCGTTTAATAATTTTTTTTTTTTTTCTTTTATATTATTTTAAGAAAAAAAAAAAAAAAAAGGAATACAGGAAAAAAGTACAGAAAATGGAATATTATAATGTTGTAAATGTTTTATACGTGTTTTTGAATATGTTATATTTTATTAAAAATATATATTTTATTTAATTATATTATTATGTATTTAATTTTTTTTTTTTAAACGAATTATAGGAAGGACAGAAAAAAAAAAAAAAAAAAAAAAAAATTAAAATAAAATAAAATAAAATAAAATAATGTAAAATAATTATTATATGTATTATATATATAATATTTTATAATATATTTTACTATATTATTTATTTGTATAATGCTCAATTATATAAAAATTATATTTAACGAAATATAGAATTCATAATAAATATATAAATGTAAAATAAAATAAAATAAAATATTTTTATTACTATATTATATATTCCTTTTTTTATATTATCCTATTCCTGTTTTTTTATTATATATTTATAATATAAATTTTTTTTTTTTTTTTTTTTTTTTTATGAGAATAAGAAATATAGGACTGTATATTTTTATTTATATTGTATTTACATAATTTTTATAATGTATATTAAAAAAGGAATAACATATATATATATATATATATATATACATATATTTATTTATATTTAAGTATTTTTTTTTTTTTATATATTAAAACTCAATACATTTTAATATATATGTATTTTATATGTATATAATATTTTTTCTTTTTTTTCTTTTAAAGTACTATTTATTTTTTTATTATAAAACTCTATATATAAGTATTAATATATGTATATAATATATTATATAATATATATTTTTTTTATTATTATTGTACAAGGCCTTAGGTGATTATTATATATATGTATATTACATATATTTATATATTATTTTTTATTATATTTATAACCCTTGTTTATAAAATATTTAACTCATAAAAAGATAAATAAAGAAATTGTATTAATATATAATATAATATAATATATATTATATATATATATCATATATATATATATATATATATATATATACATATATGATATATAAAACATAATTACTTCATACTTATTAATATATATATTATATATATATATATATATATATGATGGTATATTATTTTATATATATATAAAAATATTACTGGAAACCTTTTTTGTACTTCATGCGTGCACAGAAATATATTATATATAATATTATATTGTATTTAATATTAAAATATTATAATATATATAATAATTATGTATACCTACATGCATTATTTTTCTTTGTATATATATATATATATATATATATATTATGTATATATATGTAAAATATATTATAATATAATTATATATATATATATATATATAATATATAATATTCATATTACATATGATATATTTTATATCATATGATATTATATATATATGTATTATATATTATAAATGTAATTTATATATTATAATATATTATATATAAATATATATGTTATATAAAAGTATAATTAATAAAAAAATATAATATAATATAATATTATATTATATATATATATATATATATATATTATATTATATTATATTATATATAAATATATTTGTATATAATAATAAATATTTTATATTCTTATCATACCATTTTAATGTATATAAAAAAATATAAAAACTTTTTTTTTTTTTTTTTTTTTATTCTTTTATTCTTTCATTCTTTTTTCCTTTTTTTTTTTTTTTATAATATAAAAAATTTTCAAGCAAAGATGATTTTTTATAATATAAAAAAAAAAAAAAGAAATATATATATTTCACATAAATTAATATATTAAAAATTGTCAATAATTTTTTATATTATTTTGTTAATTTGTACATTTATTTTTTTATATTTATATATAAATATATATTTTATTTTATATATTTTATAAATATTATTTTATTTTATATATATAATAACAAAAATTCCCTTCGTCCCAAAAAATAAAATAAAATATACATAATTATATATAAAAAAAGTAACATGAGAAAAAAAACATAATCCAAGCCAAGCTACAAGAAAATTTTAAATATATATATATATATATATATATATGTATATATTTATATGTATTTATTTATTTATTTATTTATATATTTATATGTTATTAATTTGATAAATTTTAAAAAACGGAAATAAGAAGAAAAGAAAAACTTTAAAATTCTTAATTTATAAAAAAATAAAACGGAAAGGTATTAAAAAAAGTATAATAAATATATTGAAAAAGAGGAAACTTGAAGCATATATAAATAAGCAATGAGGATGTTAATAAACCATTCCAGGAAATAAATATTAAAAAAGTATACAAATAAAAAAATAAAAAAAATTATACATATATATTTATATATATATATATATAATATATATTATCAAAAATATGAAAACAGTGTTATATCTATATAAAAATCCTTCATGTCGAAAATTTTTTTGTATGTATACATATATATGTATTGTATTTTTATAAGCCCAGAGATGCTAAAAATATATGTAACGTGAATATATATATATATATAATTATATTTATATGAATAAAAAATTTTATAATATTTTTATGCATGAGATGATATGAAAAAATATTACTTGTATATGTATATATTTATAATGTTTATAAAAAATTTATGTAAAAGTATTAATAAATGGATTATAATAAGACCTACTGATGTTATATATATATATATATATATATATATATATATATATATATATATATATATTTAATCATATTATTTTATGAGCTAATTTGATAATATGTTTATTAATTTTATATATTTTTATGTGCATGTATTATTATATTAGTTTATTTTTTTTATTCATATTATTATACCATATGATTTTTGTGATATAAATTTATTTTATTAATGGTTACATATAAAGAGTCTTTATTTGTATTTGTGGAATTATATTTTATATGAAAAATATATATATATATATATATATTTCAATTTTGTTTTTAATATTTTCCCTATAACATAAGATAGAAAAAAACAACAAACATTTTATCACATTTGTGTATGTTATATATTCATGTTTTTATACAAAAATAAATATAAATAAATATACATACATATATATATATATATATATATATATATATATGTACAATATGCGGATACACATTTATCATCATATGAGAACATTTCCTCTCTTCACATAACTTACGTTGTTTTCAAATTTGTAGAGAAGAAAAAATAAAACAGGCAACAAATTATGTAAAATATTAAAAAGCTGTAAATGTTCAAATGGTTCAACATTAAGAAGGGGAAGAAAAATAGGACTAGAGAAATTCCGGACAAGATAATTCCTCTGTAAAAAGATAAAATAAATAAAAAAAAAAATATATATAAATATATATATTTATTTATATATATATATATATATATATATATATATATATATATTTGTTTTATTTTTTTTACATGAA
>NC_033656.1:199838-211536 GCF_001601855.1 Plasmodium reichenowi | reverse complement strand
ATTATTTTAAGACTTACAAATTATAATATATATATTATTATTATTTAATATTTATTTTTTTTACATATCCTTAGTTCTTATTGTTATATGCTTATATCCCCATAAAAAAGTAATAACTTGTTTATATATAATAATTATATATATATATATATATATATATATATATATATTTATACATTATATATGTGAGAAAGTAATATGTACTTTTCATTTTAAATAATTATCCATATTTAAAGAAAGAGAGAAAAAAAAAAAAAAAAAAAATTAATAAAAACAAAGAAAGGAACAAAGAAAGAAAAGAAGAAATTATTTTATATACGAATAAGTTTTTTTATGGTTTTAATAAAATTATTAAATATATTTTTAATATAAATATATATATAATATATATATATATATATAATATATGTGTATATCCATTTATTTTATTTTATATTATTACAATTAAAATATTTCATTTGATATATATATATATTAATATATTATAGAGTAATAAATATTCTATAGATATAGTCTTTATACAATATTATTATATTATATTATATTATTATATTATATTACATTATTTATTTATTTATTTATTATTATTATTTTTTTTTTCATTGATATAGTTTTTATTTAAATATATGATTATATATATATATATATATATATATATATGCATTTATTATTCTGATTAAATTTAGAAAGAAAGCATAGAGAAAAAAAAAAAAAAAAAAAAAAAAAAACAGAAGGGAAAACAAGAATTCTTTTATATTATAATATATATACATATTTTCATTATAGCT
This sequence comes from Plasmodium reichenowi, assembly GCF_001601855.1. Classification (NCBI taxonomy): domain Eukaryota; phylum Apicomplexa; class Aconoidasida; order Haemosporida; family Plasmodiidae; genus Plasmodium; species Plasmodium reichenowi. Next base: position 210,748 of record NC_033656.1, on the reverse strand, counting down.
TTTTTAATATTTAATTTGTATGCAAAAAAAAAAAAAAATATACTTGATATATAATTAAAAATTAATCTACACATATAAGGAATATATATATTTATTTATATATATTATATTTATGTTTATTATAATTTGTAAGTCTTAAAATAATTGATTTTTTATATATGTTTATATAAAGATACAATTATTTTATAAGTATTCAAATATTGGAAAAGGAATATAAAATTACCTCAGAAAAAAAAAAAAAAAAAAAAAAAAAAGAAAAGAAGAAAAAGAGTATAGGTTCATAATATAAATATATAGTATTATTAATACAGAAATAATATAGTAATAATAATAATAATATTTAAATTATATATAGAATTTATTTGATTTTATTATTATATTATATTATATTATTTATATAGAAGAGAAGAAATATATTTAAATATAGATTTATTTTATATATATTAACAACATTTTGTGTTCATTAAATTTTACTTGAGGATATATAATTTTTGTTACATTTTATAAATAATTACATTATATTATATTATTTTTATTTTATTTTCCATTATTTTTATAATTTTATAATTTTTTGCCCATAATTTTTATTGTAATAAAAGGACATATAGTAAAATACAAATATCCCATTTAATTTATTTGCTCAAAGAGTATATTTAAAAAATGCAGAGTGATATAATTGTTAATCAAGATTTAAAAGAATATAGCAACATGATGAATGGAATACACCATGTAAAGTCTTGTGTTTCCTCCTTAGGAGTTGAGACTAATATGAAAAATGAATACAACGAAAAGGGTGTAGAAAGGAATGATTATAATAATGATGATATTGAAGATGAAATTTATAATAATAATAATAATAATAATAATAATGATAATAATAATAATAATGATAATAAGGAAGAATTTAACAATTATTCTAATGATATAATAAACGAGAAAAAAAAAAAAAAAAATAGTTATGATGATAATATATTATCTAATAGGGGTTCATTAAATGATGAAAATTTAGATACCCCCAATAATAGTGGTACAAGTCATAATAATAATAATAATAATAATAGTAGTAGTAGTCATAGTGATAACAATGTTTTCGAAGATAGAAATAATAGTCAGGTTGTTCATAGTAGTAGTATATTAAAAAATTCTGAGGATATCATTTTAAATAAATCATCTAGTAACTCAAATAATGAAAATGTATATTCTAATGAAGATATTTATTCATTTAAGGAAAATCTTTGTGAACAACTAAATAATGACGAAACGAATAATATGTTTCCTTCTAAAATTAATATGGATAATTGTAATATAAATAATAACTACAGTAATAATAACAGTAGTAGTAATAGTAGTAGAAGTTATAATGAGAATAAAAGATCTTCAAATGTTGATAGTAATAATAGCAACAATAATAATGATGATAATAATCATAATGATAATAGAGATAATAATAATAATAATAATAATAACAATAATAATAACAATAATAATAATGGAAATAATGGTAACAATAATAATAATGGAAATAATGGTAACAATAATAATAATGGAAATAATGGTAACAATGATAATAATGATGATAATAAAAACAATGACGAAAATAAGAATAATAATAAGGAAGTAACTGATGATAAGGAGAAAGATGAACACGATGAAAAAGGTTCAAACGAAAATAAAAATTTATCACATGATAATAATAATAATAATAATAATAATAATAGTAGTAGTAGTAATAATAATAATAACCTTAATGGTGATCATAAAAAGAATGAAGGTAATAATAAAAAAAATGAAGCATCTTCTATTAAATCTTTACATAAAAGTTCAGTGTTAAGCTCTCTTAATGCAGATGCTCCAGAATTTGTACCATCAACAAAAAGTCTTCAAAACAATATGTCATTTAATAATTTAATGTGGAATAATTATTATCAGGACATAAGTGGAGGTACAACATTTAATAGTAATAATTTATTGAATAATATGAATACACCAGGAAGTAATAATAATAATATTATGATAAATAATACAAATTCTTTGTTACATAATATTAATGGTATAAATAATAATTCGTCTAATAATATTATGAATATAGCAGGTTCTAATACCATGTCAAATTCAAATAATAATAATAGTGCAAATACTGGTGTAGTTTTGTTAGGTGTATCATCAGGAAATATGAATAATATGGATAATAATGACCAAGACAAAATGAATACCACCACTACCACTACCACCACCACCAACAACAACAACAAGAACAATAATAATAATAATAATAATAATAATAGTAATAATAACATTTGTAATAATTCATTACATGGTGCAAAGTCTAATAGTAATCATAACAATATTCATGATAATAATAATAATAATATGCATGCAGGAAATATAAATAATATGACACAAACTATTGGTGGCATATCATCAAGCGATGGACCATTTATAAATCAAGGTATGATACCTGGAATAACTAATTTAAGATCTAGTCATTTTATGAGTAATTCTAGTGCAAATTTTATGAACAGTTCAGAAAATTCAAATGGACCATTTCATCCAATGGATGGTACACATGCCCATCAAAATTTTCAACCGAATGGTTCATTAATAGCTCATCATAATTTTTATGTAAATCATCATCCATATATATTGAATAATCATCCAAATCCATTACCAGGACCACAACCAATATTTGCACCCCCTTTACCGTATACGAATACATTAGCTTCTACAGGTAATACCACAGGTGCAGGAGGTGTTCATCATGATATGCCTTTTGCTCAACATACATCTGTATATGGTTCTTTTAGTAACAATCCAGCAAATTTGATTGCGAGTGGTGCTAGTATATCATCACAGAAAAGTCCAAGTTTAAGTATAAATCCTTATAACTTTTTGTCATGTTCCTTACCAACGCCACCTCCACAATTACCTCACACTGGTCCATTAAGTATGACATCTTTAGATCCACATTTTATGTCTACGGGAAATAATTCTCATATGAAATTACCTTATACGAATAATATGTGTCCTCATCCAGGAAGGAGGAGCATATATAATCATTTTAGTCATGCGCACATATCCAATTCGAATAATATGAACGATAATAATTTTGATCCCACAAATAGTAATAATAACAATAATAATAATAATAATAATAATAGTAATAATAATGGTAATAATAATAATAATAATAGTAATGGTAATAATAATAATAATAATAATAATAATATGAATAATACTATGGCTGCAAATTTAAATTATAATTTTAATACATTTAATCATCCTAATAATAACAATAGTTGTGGTTTAGTTCTTAATAATGATAATAACAGCACAAATAATATTCATTTAAATCAAGGATTAGGTTCAAATACTTTAAATTTAAATAATGCAGGTAATGTTATATGTGTAAACAACCCCATGCATCTGAACACTTCTGGTAACATGACACATCATCATATGAATAATATGCATATGAATCATGGGATGATAATAAATAATAACTTAGGTAAGCAGAAGAAAAGTATATCCATAAATCATAATAATGCAGACAATAATAATAACAACAATAATAATAATAATAATATGAAACAACAATTCAATAATTATCGAGAGGGAAAGAATTCATTAAAAGGAAATATGATGAATTCAAATGTATGTATAAATAATAATTACAATCATTATAACACTCTTAATAATAATAATAATAATAATAATAATAATAATAATAATAAGAAACATAGTAGGTATAATTCTATATCCAATGTTAATAATGCTTATAATGCAGCATATAATGTTAATACAACAGGAAATAATGTCAATAATATATCGTCTAATAATTCAAAAAATATATATAATTCGAAAGGAGCAAAACGTGAAGGATATAATAGTGAGGATAATGATAATACAGCTGGAAATTATTATCTGAAAAATGGAAACCCTATAATGAATGTAGTAAATACAAATAATATTAATAATAATAATAATAATAATGGTAATGCTTTAGATCATGTTAACGTTGAGGGAAGTAATAATAAGTCGAAAGATACAAATAATCAAGAATTAAAAGATTCCAATGAAAATAATAACAATAATAATGATGTAGAAAACGATAATTTTAATGATTCTTCTTTTTCATATAAAGGACAAAAGAATTATAATTCCAAAAATAAAAGTAACACATCTATTAATAATAATTACAATATGAATAATGTACAAAATGATAAGGTACCCAATACTCATAAAGAAGATTATAAAAACAATCGCTATGTAAATAATAACAAAATAGTTGAAGATAAAAATTCTTCAAGTGCAAGTAAAAATATGACGAATGAGAAAAATTTAAAAGCAACAGATAATAATATATATCACAATAATAAGAAAGGATATAATGAGGTACCTAATAATTCTATCCACAACAACAACAATAATAATAATAATAATAATAAGCAAAATAATAGTTACTTAAATAATAATAAGTATCATCAAAATAATGCAGATAGAAGGGGAAGTAACATGAAAAACGCAGAAAATAATACAAACAAAATGAATGAGAAAAAAATTAAAAATGATGATGAAAAGAAAGGAAAAGAAAAGGAAAAGGAAAAAGAAAAAGAAAAGGAAAAAGAAAATATTAATAATAATAGTCATAATAATAATAAAAAGATGAGCGAAATTAATACAAATAACGAAAATAATTATGTTGGTAATAAAAATATGAATTATAATACATTAAAGAATTATAAAAATTATGATAAGAAGACCATGGAATTCTCTTCATGGGTAAAAATAGCTAAGATGAACCCAAACAACAACAACAATAATAATAATAATAATAACAATAATAATAATAATAATAACAACAATAATAATAATAAAAAGAAAGAGAAATTATCCGTGTCTTCAATTTATGAAGGGTCAAACAATGAGAAAAACCAGAATGTAGAAGATAGAAGAAACTCAAATTTTATAAATGAAAAGATAAATACACAGGATAATAAGACGAGCAACCCATATAGTAGTAAGAACCAAAATAAAGAAAATGATGATAATGTTATTATCCAACATAAAGAAAATGAAAATAATCAAGAGTACGACAATAACGAAGATCATAATAATAATAATAATCGTCGTTTATCAAGAAATGTAAATAATGAAAATATCAAAAAAAGAAATGAAGATGAGGATAAGAAAAGAAGTAGCAAGGCAAGTATTAAAGAAAAGGAAAGTAATGCACATTATTATAAAGATAGTAATAATAATAATAAAAAATTAAACGATGAAAATAAAAAAATGAGCTATAATAATATTGTTACGAATAATAGAAATTATAACACTGCTAAGGATAATAAAGAGAAAAATAAACTAAAATATGAAAGTAATAAGAAAACAGAGATGGATGATAGAAGGAATTCAGTAGGTAGTACACCAGGTAGTAGTAATACATTTTCTCATAGGCAAAGGGAGAAATTAAAAATCCAGAATGTAGAAATTAAACAAATTAATGAAAAAATTATAAATATTAAAAATTATGATAAGAAAAAACCATCTGTAACAAATGTGCATAATAGTAATGATGAAGCAACAAAAGGAAAAGGCGTATACATAAATAATAAAAAAGATGAGAAAAAAGAGGACACTACTAATAATGTTGATAGTAAGAAAAATAACATGAATGATCCTAAATCAATAGATGTATTAACCGAAAATGAGAATAGTAAGAATGATGCAGAATGTAGTGATAGTACTACGGTAAATAATAAAAAAGGTAAACGTACTAGTACAAATAATAATGTATCATCTAATAGTTTAAAAAATGAATCAATGAAAAGCACAACTGATAATAAGGAGCAGGTATCAAAAGATATTGTAGCAAGTAACAATATGAGTAATACATCTAAAAGTAGTAATAATGGAGATATAAATGTAATAAAAAGGAATAATAATAATAATAATAATACAGGAATGAATAAAGGACAAGATAAGGGTGCAAACACAGGCAAAAGTAATAACAACAACAATAATAATAATAATAATAATAATAATAATAATAATAATAATAGTAGTAGTAGTATTAGTAGTAGTAGTGCTGTGCCGAATGTTAATGAAAGCTCCAAAACTACATCTGTTTATGCAAGTATAAAAAATTCGCTGTGGCAAGGAAGAATATCCTTTGCTGAGATGGCCAAAAGGAAACCTAAAGTAGAGACGAAAGAAATTAAAGAAACAAAAGCGGATTCTGTAACGAGTGAGAAAAAAAACAACCACAAAAATAATAATAATAATATTAATAGTAACCATCATCATCGTAATAGTATTAACAATCATCATTCTAATAAAAGCGATAAATCCTCAAGGAAAGAACATCACAGTAGATATGGATCAAGTAGTACGACTCGCGAAAAAGCAGTTAGTAGTAATAATGCTGTTATGAAAGAATATAGTAAAGATAGTAGAAAGAAAAATGATCATAAAGATGAAAGTAGTGTACACTCATTTAATAGTAGTCGATTAAATAAAAAAGATAATAAAAATGATTCACGTCATAAAAGTGAAAATAAAAATAAATTATATAATAATGAACATGTCGATTCTTATGATTCAGGTGTTGATTGTGTATCTGTTCAAAACAAGAAAAAAGACACTGATAAAGGAGATGATGACACTAGTGTATGTGATAGTATTAGTGTTATAGAAAAGAAAGAACATTTTGAGGAATTAAAAGATGAGAAGAATTTAGATAATTACACATATACTGAAAAGGTAAGTGATTATTCAAATGAGAAAAATAACGTAGGTGAAGATTATGTAGATAATAAAGAGGATCCGTTTGAAAGTTTATCTCAGAAGGGTAAATGTTCAAATGAAAATATAAAGGATGATAATGAAATTAAGAATAATGACACGAATAATAATGAAAATAATAATAATAAAACCATTGTGTGTAATGAAGATGAGAAAATAAAAGAAGAAAAAACAGTAGCAGTTAATATTGATGAAGTATTATTTGAAGAAAAAGAAAATAAAAAAGATGAAAATGAATGTAGTCAAGTTGATAGGGTCAATATAAATAATGATATAATAAATGTTGATGAAGTAAAAAAAATGGATGAAATAATAACATGTGAAAAAAATATAAGTAATGAAAATAATCAATCGGGAGATAATAACAAAATGGAAAAGGAAAAAAATGAAAAATATGAAAAAAATGAAAAATATGAAAAAAATGAAAAATATGAAAAAAATGAAAAATATGAAAAATATGAAAAATATGAAAAATATGAAAAAAATGAAAAAAATGAAAAATATGAAAAAAATGAGAAAAATGAGAAAAATGAAAAATATGAAAAAAATGAAAAAAATGATAACAAATTAGAAAAATCATCAGATGAACATATGAATGAAAATATTTCTGATAATGTAAAAGTAAATGATGAAGATACCTTATTATTAGAGAATTTAGAAGAGAAAGTTCAAAATACCGATGAGATAGAAGAAAATAAAGAGAAGAAGAATATAGTAAATGATGAAAAAGAAAAGGCCAAACAAAAAAAATTAGAAAGATTATATAGAGAGAAAATATATACAAAAATTGATTTATTGGAAATCTATTTAGGTCATAATTGGGGTGAGGATGGTGATAGATTCAATTTTGTATTATCACAAGAAAATGATAATTTATTAGATGGAGATTATAAAAACAGTATTAGTAATAATAATATGATGAATAATAATCGTCATAGTGTTATGATGGATGATCATCATAATATTATGAAAAATAATAATAATAATAATAATAATAATATGGTAAATAATAATAATAATAATAATAATCATCATCATATGAATGAACAAAAGAATATGAATGCACATAATAAGAGATTTAATAATAATATGAATAATATGAATAATGTAAATAATATGAATAGTGGTTATAATAACAATATGAATAATCAACATAATAATAAAAATAATAATAATATGAACCAACATAATCATCATTCTGGACATCATCATATCATAAATAATAAACAAAACCAATCTAATCAAAATGTAAATAATAAAAATAATGATGATGGATGGAGAAATTCCATAGCACAGAAAAATATGATGAATAATAATAATAATAATAATATGTATATAAATAACAATCAAAATAACAATTTCTATGATCATTCAAATAATAATAATAATAATAATAATATGAATGATATGAATATGCAAAATATCCATATGAATAATATGAATAGTATGAATAATATGAATAGTATGAATAATATGAATAATATGAATAATATGAATAATATGAATACTATAAATTATAATAATAATAATAATAATAATAATAGTGTTTCATCGAATTTGGAATGGAGAAAAAGTGATGCTGATAAATTGAAAGGATTTTTTGATTCTACTAGAGTTGTCGAATCTGCAGACGCATGGAGAAATAATAATAATAATAATAATAATAATAATAGTACAGCTCAAGTAAAAACAGTTGCTGAGAATAGTTGGATTTTAAAACAGAATCAATTAAAAGCTGATAAGTATACCTGTATGATGCGTAAATTAAGAGGTATATTAAATAAATTAACTTTTGAAAAATTCGATTTATTATATGAACAAATAATATTAGTTGGAATAACCAAATTAGATGAAATTATAGGGTTAATGAAATTAGTTTTTGAAAAAGCAGTAACCCAACATCATTTTGTACAAATGTATGTACAATTATGTAAAAAATTAAATGTTCATTTTCATAATATGAAATTAGAAGATGACACTACAGTTCAATTTAAGAAAATATTAATAAATCAATGTCAAGACTCTTTTGAAAATAATTTAAAACCTATCGAATTCCCAAGCCATTTGAATGAAGAAGAGAAATTCGAGTTTGAACAAATGCATAAAAATAAGGTTAGAGGAAATATGTTATTTGTCGGGGAATTAGTAAAATCCGGAATAATTTCTATACCTATAGTTTTTGTATGTATAAAACAATTATTAGAGAAAAGAGAAAGTTATATATCTATTAAAAATGATACAAAAGAAGGTAATTTACATTTAGAAGCTTTATGTATGTTTCTAAATACAGTAGGTGAAATTTTGGATACTCACGAAAAAGCGAATCAAGAAAAAGTAAAAGAATTATATAACACATTAAACGAATTAGTTAATAATGAAAGCATAACCTTTCGTGTTCGTTGTTTAATAAAAGATGTTATTGATAATAGAAATGAGAAATGGAATAAAAAATTCGCACATAAATTAGAAGGTCCAACAACATTAAGTGTATTACATGATAAGATATTAAAAGAAACTATTGACCAGAACAATAGAACATATAATCATAATAATAATATGAATTATCATGAAAATAAAATGAATAATAATTTAAGTAATATGAGAAATAATCTCTTAAGAAATGTGAGCTTTAACATGAACAACAACAACAACAACAACAACAACAATAATAATAATAATAATATAAGTTTTGGTAATATGATGAATAATAATAATATGAATTTAAGGAATATGGGAAATATGAAAAATATGGATCAAAATAAAAATATGAAAAAATTATCTTTAAATTTAATGAAGAATAAAAATAATTTGCAACAATCCAAAATGATGAATGATGATATGAAAGGAACTAATATGGAAAATAACTATTTCGACATACCTAAAAGAGAAAGTCTTTTTAATAAAAACTCTTCTTTTTCTAACGAAGATGCAAATAATAATAATAATAATAATGCGTCGAGCGGTACAAGTAATAGCTTTTTCAGTAATTTAAGTTCAAGGTTATTAAATAAAGACAAAAAAGAAGGAGGAAATATTTTTTCGAGAAGTTTTAATTTGAAGAAAAATAATAACATATCTAATTTTTCAAATAATGATTTAGATAAAAAAGATAAAACAACTATGAATTCAACTAAGAATGAAGAAAAGGATAATACTTTTACGAATAAGGATAATAATGTGTTAAATACAAAAGTTGACAATATAAATGAAGAACCAAAGGATTATACATTTGTTGAAGAATATATTCCTAAGGTTAATGAAATTCTTGAATTATCGACTACTATAGAAAATTGGGAAGAACTAACTGAAAAAATTGTTCAATTAAATATACCTCCTAAATTTAATGAAAAATTACATGCACATATCTTAAAACATACATTAAAAAAATATGCATGTAATAAAAATGTAGAAAGAAGTCTACCATATTTTAATTGGCTTGTATCAATTGTATTAGACAATAAAATAGATATGGAATCTTTTAAACACTGTTGGAAATCTTTCTTTTTAGAAAGTGATGAAAATAGTTATGAGTATACCAAAGAAGATTATCCTTTATTACCACGTTTGGTAACAAATTTTATTAGTGCAGTAGAAATATATGATAAAAATCATATGTTATATGACGTATCAACATTAGAGCAAATGAAAAGTGTAATATGAGCTTAGCATGCCATTATATATAAATATATATATATATATATATATTTATTTATTTATTTATTTATTTATGTATTTATGTTTACTTAATTTTTTCGTCCTATTAAAGAGACAAATATTATGTATATATCATATAAATTATAAAACTGTAAAATATATATAAAAATAAAAATTTAACATTAAAAGTGTTTCTTTTTTTTTTTTTTTTTTTTTTTTTTTTTTCCTCATCTTTTGTTAATTACAAAAAAAACAATAGACAAATAAATAATAAAATAAAAATGTAATAAAATAAAATACTTTTTTATAAAGAATTAACCTCAGATAATACAAAATTTTAATATTATTGTTATATGTTATTCAAAGTTTAACAAAAGTGCATAATATATATATATATTTATATTTATGCATGTTTACTTTTTTTTTTTTTTTTTTTTTTTTTTTCTTATTTTTCA
>NC_033656.1:196256-199438 GCF_001601855.1 Plasmodium reichenowi | reverse complement strand
AACAAAATAAAGTAATTTTTTATAAGGAATTAATGTGAGATAATACAATTTTTTTTTTTTTTTTATTTAATTGTCATATGTTATTCTAATATTAACAAAAATATATAATATATATATATATATATATATATATATTTTTATATATATATGTTTGAAAAATTATTTTGTACTATTTGATTTATTTCTTGTTGAGCTTTTGTTAAGGATGTTTTTATATCCTCAGGAAAAATAAATAATTCTCTTTGTAATGATTTGTGTGCATATAACCATGGTGAATTTCCTTCTTTAAAGAATATTTTCTCAATTTTGACATCATCAGTATTATCATCAAATATTTTTTTTTTGAGTTGTTCATTATATATTAATTTGAATTTTGGTTTTTCTTCTTTTTTTTCTGTATCATATTCATTTTTTTCTGTTATAGATTTTTTTTGGTTATTATTTTTAAATTTGTAGTTATTTTTATCGACTTCATCTATTATTTCTCTTTTATCATTTTGAATATTATTATTATTATTAACACAATTTTTATTATGATTATATGGTTCATTTTGTTTTTTTTTATTTATATTTTCATCATTGGATATATTATTATTATTATTATTATTATTAATTAATTTATCCTGTTCATTATTACATATTTGATTTACATTTTTTATTCCTATATCTTCATCTTTATGTTTGTATGTATCATATGACAAATTAACATTTTGTATGTCATCATTTTTGTTTAATACTAAAGAATTATTTTCCTTGCATCCATTACTACCATTATTACAACTTGTGTGGTCATCATAATCATTATTGTTGATATTTATATTTTTATGATTTCCCCTTACTGTTTTATCATCACCGGTAAGGGTAATATGTGTATTATTATTCCTTTTAAATGTATTAGATTCTTTTTCATCTTTCATATTGTTTTTTTGTATGTTCCTCTGAAAATTAAAGAGTTCATTAGATAAATTTGTAGTTTCTTTATTCTTTGAATAATAACTTTTATTTATTCTGATATGATTATATTTATGTTCACTGTCTTCAATACAAAAATGAAAATAAGAAATAAGTGACAGCTCCTCGTTATTTATTTTTTTATTATTAAATGTATATTTTACAGAATTATTCGAATGGTTGTAATAAAAAAATTTTACATTATCATCTTGATTTGTAAATTTCTTAAATTGATTTGATAAATGTTCATTTAATTTATTTAAGTTATAAATATTATTACAATTCTCATTTGTACATTTATTTTGAATATCTATAAGAACATCAAAATCTTCGTCTTTTATTTTACTTCCTTTTATTAGGAGCATTAATAATATTCCTTTATAAATAAAAACCACTAGTTTGTATTTCTTATCACCGCTGAGGGTTACCACAGGCATAAATACGGATGACCTACAATGATGTATATAATGGAAAATGTACAAGGTAAATATGTAAATATATATATGTATATATGTATATATTATATATTCATTACTTTTTTATCCCCATAAGATAAGCGTTTTTTTCCTCTAACGAATTACATCTTGCAAAGCTTGACAAACCTCCATTAGACTTACAAAAAGAAAAAAAAAAAAAAATACATACATACATATATATATATATATATAATTTCGTATATAATATCATAATATAATTCATAGAAAGAAAAAAAAAAAACAAATAAAAATAAATTTAAAAATGGATTTATAAATATCTTACATTTATTGCTGCGGTGGATGCTATTTTTCTAAACGGATATTGTGTCAACTTTAAATTATTTACCTACATAAAACATAAGAAAAAGCATAATATATATATATATGTATGTATGTATGTATTTATTTATTTATTTATTTATCTATCCATTTCTTACAACTCCACTGTACGATACAAGGTAATTGTAAATAATTTTGATGTCGTTCATTTCCAAACTAGAATATATCAAATAACCCTCATAAAACAAACCTCCATTTTTAATTTGTTTATTTCCCAATATAAGTGATGATATGAAGTTCTAAAGAAATAAAATAACATGATCATATACAAATATATATATAAATAAATAAATAAATATATATATATATATATTAATTTTACCTGCACAGTTACATATGTATGTTTTTCCACAGGGAAAAAATGAAAACTCTCAAGTTCTAAAAAAGACAATATAATGATATATACATATATATATATATATATACATATATTTATCTATGTGTGTTTTATTTTTATTTTACCATTGTGTATACTTATATTTTCATTATTTATAGTACTTATATATGTAAAAACATAATCATCTAATAAGGTTTGGAGGGAGTGTTTTTTATTTATATTATCTAAAAATAAAAAAAAAAAAAAAAAATATATACTTATATATATAATGAACTTTATAATGATAAAATATTTTTTATATTTCTGTTTTATATATTTCCCCACCTGTTGTGTTATATTTTTTGTATTTTAAGAAATTACGAATGTGTCCATGTAATAAAGTAAAAATTGATATAAAATTATTAAGAACAGAATGTAACAATTTACACATTAACAATTCTATCTTATTATTTTTGTAGATATTTTTTACAATCGCAACAATATAAATGCCCTTGTACCATTTGTTCATAACCATTAAATTATCTTTGGTTATAATATAATCTATATGATGTTTACTAAATTGATTTATAAATGATGATATTCCTTCCATAGTACTTGTATGAGAAACCTTTATATTCTCATTAATTTCGTGGGGATAATAATAAATAACCTTCGCCGCCTTTAAAAAAAAAAAAAAAAAAAAAAAAAATATAAATATAAATATAAATATATATACATATACATATATATATTATTCTGATATATATGAAATATATACATTTATATATTCTTTATATTGTTGTATTTTTTTTTTATTTTTTTATTTTATTATTTTATTATTTTATTTATTTTTTTCCTCTTTTACTTGTAATTCCTCATCCGTCATGGATTTATCAACTTTTTTTATATCTTCATCGTAAATAAAAAGGGACTCTATTCTTGTTTTTTCCATTTGTTCTTATGATATCACATTTATTATCAAAAAATAAAGGGAAAACATCAAAATAAATCAATAAATAAATCAATAAATAAATCAATAAATGAATAAATAAAACAAAAAAAAAAAATTATATATAATATATATATATATATTATACGAA
>NC_033656.1:191256-193756 GCF_001601855.1 Plasmodium reichenowi | reverse complement strand
GAAACCTTTATTTTTGTTATTTGATATATTTCTTGAAACATATATATCTACAATTTTTCCAAATTTCGAAAAATATTTTTCCAAATCTTTTTTGCTTGCTTCGAATGGTAATCTGGTGGCAAATATTCGTGGGTATTCCTTAATTACCTAAATGTATAAAATATATATATATATATATATATATATATATATATATATATATATATATATATATATGTATATGTGTTTATTATTTATATATATATTTTTTTATTATTACCTCATCCACGTAAACCGATTGCTCGTTTTGAAAAGTATCATTATTTTTTTCTTCGGGTTCATGTTTTTTTTTATCCTCATCCTTGTTATTTATAATGGTATCCTTTTTATTTGTATTTAATTTATTAATATTATTCTCTCCTTCAAAAGTTGAGGGTATGGTATCATTTACTTCATTTTTCTTTTTTTTTTTATCTGTCCGATTTTTTTGAATGTCTTTAATTTCGCTTTCTAATATGTTATTACCTAAAAAATAAAATTATTATTTAAATATATAACATTATTATATTATATTCTATTAATTTATATTATTAATTATTTTATTTCTTCTATGTGCGAATACTTTTAATTTCATCATTATTATTATTATTATTATTATTATCATTATCAATGTCCTTCTTTCCATTTTTATCTTTTCCGGGAATGTCTTTATCCTTCATTTTATTATAATCATTAATTTCCCCGCTACCGTTATCTAAAATATTTTCTTTTTCTTTTGATGACAAATTATTCTTTTCATTTGATAATTTTAATGTTTTATTATGAGACGTAACATTTTCATTATACTCAATGTTATTCTGATTCTTTTCTTTTCCTGATATTTCATTAAACGTATTATTACTTACATTATTTATATCTGTATCTTCATACATATTATTTGTTTTATAATCTTCCCTTTTCATGTTTATACATTTTTCATTATGATTTGTATCTTTAAATATTTCTTCTCGTTCTGAAGATTTCTTTGTTTTTTCTTCTTGCATTTCCTGAAAATATTTCATGTTTCAGGTACCAAAGTGGGATAGCAAAAAAAAAAAAAAAAAAAAAAAAAAAAAAAAAAAAAAAAAAAAAAAAAAAAAAAAAAAAAAATATAAAAAATTTTCTCCCCTTAATTAAAATTTTTACTCAAAAAAAATAAAAATAAAATAATTCAATTTATATACGTACTATATATATAATATATATGTACTAAAAAAATAAATTCAGTGTTTTTTCTTGTGATCTTCCATGTGTGAACGTTTATGTATTTTATTTTTTAAAAACATGTCATATATATATATATATATATATATATATATATATATATATGTAATAAAAAAATAAATTCAATGTTTTTCCTTGTGCTTTTTAATGCGTGAACATTTATGTATTTTATTTTTTAAAACAGATCATATTATATACATGTAATAAAAAAAACAAATTTAATTTTTTTTCCTCGTTATCTTCAATATGTGAACGTTTATGTATTTTATTTTTTAAAAACATGTTATATATATATAATATATATATATATATATATATATGTAATAAAAAAATAAATTCAATGTTTTTCCTTGTGCTTTTTAATGTGTGAACATTTATGTATTTTATTTTTTAAAACATATCATATATATACATGTAATAAAAAAAATAAATTCAATGTTTTGCCTCGTTATCTTAAATGTGTGAACGTTTATGTATTTTATTTTTTAAAAACATATATATATATATATATATATATATATATATATAATATGTCCATGTGTTACATGAAAATTTTTTTTATTAATACATAAGAAAAAAAATAACAAATAAGCAAATAAATAAACTTTATATATATATATATATATATTTATTTATTTATTTATTTATATTTATATTTAACCATTTATTGAATTGCCATGAAATGTTCTTACGAATTTATATATATATAATAATTACAATATATTATGCTGCATGTATAAAAGTTATTCTTATAAAATTTTTTCATATTTCATGTAGGTGCATTTATATAATATTTTTCTGAAATATAATATATTCTTTCATCAATAATAAAAAGCTTTATTAATTTAGGCATCATACCATATATATATATATACTCAATGAAGCAAATAAAATTTTTTTTTTTTTTTTTGGTTATAATTTGCTATGTTTTCTAAGGTCATAAAGTCATATGATATTTGAAGGAGTGTTATATATATTTTTTTTTAATAATTATTCAGCATATAAATGAAGATATATATAATATATTATTATGATACATATGAGAAGAAAAAAAATTATATAACCATTGTATGCTTTTATTCAATGTAATATAATATTATTTATTTATTTATTTATTTATTTATTTATTTATTATTTATACATTCGCATATAACAATTTATATAAACTTATTTGCTACCCCCAAAAGATATTTATTATTATGACTAAACAACAATATTGTGTGAAATTACACATTTTATAAAATTATATAATTATTCT
>NC_033656.1:183113-188398 GCF_001601855.1 Plasmodium reichenowi | reverse complement strand
AAAAAAAAAAAAAAAAAAAAAAATTTCACTTTTTAAAAAAAAAAAAAAAAAAAAAAAAAAAAAAAAAAAAATTTTTAATGAGAAAAAATAAAATATTTAAAGAATGGATTTTAATACCTTTCTAAGTTTTTCGCTAGTTTCATCTTTAGTAGCATATATATTTGACTTGGTATTATTTAAAATTTCTATACATTGTATATTCAAGTCTTTCCATTCTTTATCTTCTAATTCGTCGAGTTCTTTTTTTTCATTTTCATATGTCTTCATAAAATTTTCAGTTTGTAAATAAAACTCCTACAAGGAAATATATATATATATATATATATATATATAACATATGTGTATATATAGATAGATGATAGATAATTTTTTTTTGTTGTCGTTATTATTCATTTTTTTTATGTTTAACCTTGATTTTATTTTTATAATTGTTTACAGCATTAGCTAATTCACGTTTTAATTTTTGATACAATTTATTTTTCTCTTTAATATTTTTTTCATGTTTTGTAATTTCCTGCTTGAATTTTTTTATTTTTTCGTCAATTTCTTGTTTCATATTATCTTTCTCCTCATTCACATTATTAATTAAGTTAGTTTTTGTATCTTCAACGAGAGTATCTATATCAAGTTCATATTTTCTTTTAGATTCTTTAGTTATTTTTTTTATATGTTGGATCATTTGTAGAACATCTTCATCGTTCTCATAAAATTCGGGCATTTTTTTTTTAGGTTGGTTAAATAAAATAATAAGAAAAAAAAAAAAAAAAAAAAAATTCTTATATCGAATTTATTTTGTTAAAAAATTTTATACGTTCGAAAATTATATTACAATATATATAAAAGGTACACCCCAAAAAAAAAAAATATACATATATATATATATATATATGTGTGTGTATTAATTTTGTTTTTTTTTTTTAATGTGAAAAGTGGATAGGGAGATATATACATATATATAATATAATAAAAACACGTGAAGAGAATTCAACAATGTTGTACATACACACACACACAAAAATAAAATAAAATAAATAAATAAGTAAATAATTAAATCATATAATATAATATGAACATAGAAATAAATATATATTGTATATATGTGACAAACAACCATTATTAAGGGAGAGATATCATATATACATAAAAATTACAAAAGAATATATAGGTATATTATTTATATATATATTTATGTTCCATCCATAAATGAAATTAATGCATCCTCTACTTTTGTATTTGCCTAAAAAAAAAAAAAAAAAAAATTCACATAATAATATAAAAAAAATTATATATTTTTATATATTTTTATAAAAGGTTTACCTTTTGATATAACGTAGATATTGTTTTTAATATATGTTCAAATGTAGGTCTTTTATATTTGTTTCTATTTACACAAGCTTTTATCAAACTCTGAAAAATAAAAAAAATATAAAATATTATATTTGTTGACAGATCAAATAATATATACATATATACATTTCCGTGTAACCGTTTATGATATATATTTTTCCTTGTCTTATTATTACTTGTATTGACACTGGGATATTGTTAAAAGATAATTCTTCATTAGCATATCCAACTGCAGCCTATAATGTAAAATAATAAAAAGTATT
Organism: Plasmodium reichenowi; assembly: GCF_001601855.1. Lineage (NCBI taxonomy): Eukaryota > Apicomplexa > Aconoidasida > Haemosporida > Plasmodiidae > Plasmodium > Plasmodium reichenowi. Next base: position 186,788 of record NC_033656.1, on the reverse strand, counting down.
TAAATAGGGGTTTTACTTAATATAATGATATATTATTATATTTATTTAAAATTTTTTTTTTTTTTTTTTGTTCTTTTATTACCATTATGTGTGAGGCAAAGGGGTAATTATATGGAATATCATTAGATAGCTAAAGACAAAAAAAAAAAATGAAAAAAGGAAAATAACTCAAATAATTTACATATAACTACATATATGATTATTTATAAAATATACATTCAACATTAAAAAAACAATTTTTTTTTTTTTTTTTTAACCATTTCCCAAAGTATGATTCCGAAAGCATAAATGTCTGAATAAAATTTTTTATTTTTTTTCCCCCTTAATATCTAAAAAAAAAAAAGAAATAAAGTTGTTTGTATATTGTATGTAAATTAAGATGTATGAATAATATATATATATATTATATGATTTTATAATTACTTCTGGGGGAGTCCAATAAAAAATGGAGGGATAAGAACTATTATAGGTAACATCAATATATTGTGTATTATATTTATACACATTATTATTATGATCATACAAATATAACAAATCATTATTATTTTTGTTTACTATTTTTATTTTTTTCGCTTTCTTTTGTTCATATTCTTTTTTGTTAATTTTTATCACACTGTTTGATGAAATTTTATAGGAATAATCAATATTCATATCTAGACATTCTTCTATTTTTGATATACCAAAGTCAGATATTTTAGCGTTCAGAGATTCGTCAAGTAATATATTTGTTGGTTTTAAATTTATTGGACTCATCTAATACAAACGAGGTGAGGGTTAATAATCAACATGAATATATAAAAATAAAGAAAACATACATATATACATACATACATACATACATACATATATATATATATATATATATATATATATATATATATATCAGAAGATTTTTATAGAGTTAAAAATTTAACAAAAATATATATGCAAAAATAAATCCATTCATTCATCTCATTACCTTTTCCTTTTCTAAATAAGTGCAAGCCAAAGTCACATCTCTACATTTAAAAAAAAAAAAAAAAAAAAAAAAAAATATATATAACATATAATATATATATATATATATATATATATATATATATAACATATAATATATATGTATATTTATTTTTATGTCTATATTTATAATTTTATTTTTACGTTATAATTTTCATTATTTTTTGAACGCTTAAACGATTATGTTGGTCATTAATTTGTTGTGAATTAAAATGTATATGAGTTTTTAAATAACTAAAGAGAACTTTTCTTTTCATTTTTGTTTTTTCATTTTTTAAATAGGCTGATAATTCTTTTTGATATGGCGGAAATGTATATGGTTGGTTCATTTGTATTTGATTACATGTTTGAAAGTTTTTATGTGATATAATATTATTTTTTAAATTGCTTTTTTTTATAGTATATTTTGTTTCTGAAGCATATTTGTTACATTCATTAATCTGTTCAATATTGTGATCGATGTTTTGTTCCTTTGAATTTAATGATGTGTTCTTATGATTATCATAAATATTATTAGAATATATATGATTATCATTTATATGATTATCATTTATATGATTATCATTTATATTATCATCATTTATATTATCATCATTTATATTATCATCATTTATATTATCATCATTTATATTATCATCATTTATATTATCATCATTTATATTATCATCATTATTATCGTATGCTCCACATAATACATTATGTTCGTAATGAAATATATTCATTTTCTTTTTATATACATTATAATAACTTTTGTTAATATTATGTATACTATGATCAGAAAGAGTACTTGTATGATCATCATAAATAATACCTTTCTTTTCTTCAATTTTTTTATTTATGAAATGAAAATTTTCCTTTTGTATTTGACTAATATCTGTTGAATTATTATCATCACTTGATGTATTACTTTTCTCTGGTAAATCTACAAATGTGTCTTGATGATCAATATTATGCTGTTCATCTTCTTTCTTCTTATCATTGTAATCTTTGTCATTATTTATGTTGTTATTATTTATGTTGTTTGTTTTTTTAATTTTTTCTTGTTGAGTAATATGTAACAATGTCTTATACCTTTGAAGGAAAGTGCTTATATAGACATGTTTATATTTAATACAGTGTAGGTATGAAAAGAGACACTTATTTTTCATATATTCATAAATTATAAAAACAAAAGGATAATGAATAGATACTCCCATTATAAGAACAAAATTTGAATGTCTTAAGTTGTATAAATTATATAATATCTTATGAAGTTTTTTAAAATTTTTTATTTTTCCAACTAATATTTTTATAGCTACTTCTTTTCCCATATATTTACCTTTAAACATTCTACTTTTCATTTTTTTATATTTTCCAAAGTTATTTATATTTTGTTGTTTGTTTGATGAAAATATGTTTGTGTTTATATCTATAAAGGATGTGTTGTTTTTTGTATTAAATGAAAAATTATGATTCATAATTTTTTCTTTAGTATAACGATTATTTATATTATTATTTTCATTTGTATTATCCATATAATAATTTTCGATAGGGTGTATAAATATTAAATCTTCATGCGGAATTATGAAACCATTCATATAAGAGTATGCTAATTTGGTATTCATGTATATATTATTGCAATATTTAATTATTTTATTTCTAGAAAAATTCAGAATATCATTACTTCTATTGGAATATAATGAAGAAACATACGAGGAGGATGAAGAACATGTTGAATATATACTACAAGAAGAATCTAAAGAATTATTAGATGCTGATTGTAAGGATGGTTTAATATTATAATCATATGATTCGGAGGTGTACGAATGAGAAGGTGAAAATTCAGAACTTGATTTATTCAGAATCAATGGGAATTTCTTCTGTTCTTTTTTATCATTGTTATATTTTGATTTACTTTTTTTTATTTTTATATTTGCCGAATTATTATTATTGCTTAAGACATCTAAGGGAAGGTTTTTTATGTGTTCTATATTTGATTGTGATGAAGATAATAATTTTTTTTCATATGAAGGTAATCGTTCTAAAGAACTACAAGAGGATGAACTGGAAAAGTTGTCTTTATAAGATAAGGGGGGTGACGGAGATGGTGGTGATGGTGAAGGTGATGATGATGGTGAAGGTGATGGTGATGGTGGTGATGATGATGATGGTGATGGTGAAGGTGATGGTGGTGATGATGGTGACGGTGATGGTGATGATGATGGTGACGGTGATGGTGATGGTGATGGTGATGATGGTGATGATGATGATTGTGATGATGATGGTGATGACGATTTTGATTGTAATGATTTATAAAATATACTATCACTACATATACCATTTGATAAGTCATTTATTAAATAATATTCCCCATTTGAATTTTGGAATGATTTATTATTTTTTATAAATTTCATAATATTTATTTTTTTTTTTTCTTCATTATTATCATGTTCAAATGATACTTTCTTTTTATTCACGATTTTTTTTATTTCAGAATAATTTTGATGAATAAAATTTGTTTGATTCTTACAATTGTAAATATTTTCATCCTTATTATAAAAAGTATCATTTTGTATATTCTTAACATTTTTATGAATAGCTAAATGTATATATTTTTTATCCATGTTGTTGAATTTTTTTGTTTGTTTTTTTTTTTTCCTTTTTTTTTTTTTTCCTTTTTTTATATTTTTTTTTTTTTTT
>NC_033656.1:172630-180130 GCF_001601855.1 Plasmodium reichenowi | reverse complement strand
TAATGATCTGTGTGATAATATGAATGACAATATATGTAACAATATGAATGACAATATATGTAACAATATGAATGACAATATATGTAACAATATGAATGACAATATATGTAACAATATGAATGACAATATATGTAACAATATGAATGATAATATATGTAACAATATGAATGACAATATATGTAACAATACAAATGATAATATATGTAACAATATAAATGATAATGTGGGTGATTATAATAATAATTATTATAATCCATGTTGTCGTGATAAAAATTTAGAAAAGGATATTCCTATAAAGAAGGAAGATGTTGTGGAAGAAGAAAAGAATATGAATACTTATTTTAAGCCCACTCCTTTGTGTACCCATAATAATATTAAACTAAGTAATGATGTTTTAAATAATTATATTTACAAATGTGATAAAATAAACTGGGGTATAAAAAATTTAAATATTAATCAAAAGAAAGCAGTTTATTCTTGTCTTTTTTCAAATGACATATTTTGTATCCATGGACCTCCTGGTACAGGAAAAACAACGGTGTTATGTGAATTAATTTATCAGCTAATTCAAAGGAATTATAAAATATTAGTAACAGGCCCTAGCAATGTAAGTGTTGATAATATCTTAAGAAAATGTGTTGAAGATTTGAATATTAAGAATGTTGTTCGTATAGGTATAAAATCTAAAGTTAAAAAAGAATTACATAATTATTGTTATGATGAGAAGATTAAAGAATGTGATAGTTATAAATTATGTGAAGATATTGATAATGAAATAGAAAAATTAAAATTAGAAATTAATAAATTAAAAAATAAAAAAAAAAGTGATAATAAAATATTTATTGATAAAAAACAAATATATAATTTAAAATGGGAAATAAAAAATTTAAATAAAACTCGAAAAAAAAAAAGAAATATTTTCTTTAAAGATTTAATAAATAAAAATAATGTTATTTTTTCAACATGTTCAAGTACATCTAATTATGAATTAAATAAATTTGTTAAATTTTCAAATTTCTTATTCGATGCTGTGTGTATAGATGAATGTTGTCAATGTACTGAACCATTATGTTATATTCCTATTTCATTATCGAAAAAAAATGTATTTTTATTTGGTGACCATAAACAATTATCCCCATTAATAAAATATAATAAACATAAAAATAAATTAAATATTACCTTATTCGAAAGATTAATTAATAAACATAAACAAAATATATCTTTCTTGTTAAATATTCAATATCGTATGAATAATTTAATATTGTTATGGTCCAATAAAATATTCTATGATCAAAAATTAGTATCTCACAAGTCATGTAAGGAAATTACCGTGGATGATCTTTTTTCATCAAATCGAGTAAATCAAAAGGAAAATATAAAATCCAAGGACAATAAGGACAATAAGGATAATAAGGAAAATAAAGAAAATAAGGACAATAAGGAAAATAAAGAAAATAAAGAAAATAAGGACAATGATAAGAAAAATAAAAATAAAAATAAAAAAAATAAAAATAATAATAAAAATAATAATAAAAATAAAAATAATTATAATAGCAAGAAAAAAAAAAATGCTAGTAATAAAGGCACAAATACAGACAATGAAGAAGAAATGCATAATCATACTAATAACCAAGCAAATGATATTATTCAAAATTATAATTATTGTCCTATTACTTGGATTGAAACCGACGGATTTGATGAATTTTTGGAGGATATTGATGATATTGATTTAATGAACATGGAATCCAAAAATGTAGACATAAGTGAAAAGAAAAATGGTAATTCGAAAGATCTAAAAATTAAAGGAAAGGATAATGTCGATCAAATAAAGTGTAATGATAATAATAAAAATAATGATGATGACATAATTAATAAAAGATCAAGTGAGGAAGAGAGAAAAAAAAGGAAGAACTCCCCAAAGGATCATATAAATAATGATTTATCTGAAGACTCAGATGATTATAATAACAATATGTTAACCAAAATGAACGATGAAGAATTAATGAAGATGGTAAAAATAGATGTAGATGATATTCTAAACTTAAATAACAAATCCAGGAGTAATAAAGGAGAAGCATATGTTATATATAAAATAATCGAAAAAATGATTAAAATAGATAATATTAATAGTAACAATATATGTATTATTACACCATATTCGAAACAAACTAATTTATTAAGAAATATTTTTTATGATAATATATATAATGATCAACATTATTTAAGTACATATAAAAATATTGAAATATCAACAGTTGATTCTTTTCAAGGTAGAGAAAAAGAAATTGTAGTCTTTTCATTAGTGTGTTCAAACTACTTTAAAAATATTGGTTTCTTAAAAGATTACAGAAGATTAAATGTAGCAGTAACAAGAGCAAAGAGACATCTTGTTATTGTAGGAAATTCAAATACTATATCAAATGATGATGTATTAAACCAGTTATATGAAACCGTTTTGGAAAGTGGCAAGGTTTATTTGGTAAATGAGTTGATAGATGTGGAAGCAGTTATATTAAACACATAAAAAATAAAAATAAAAATAAATAAATAAATAAATAAATAAATAAAATAATATATAAAATAATAAATATTTTGCAAATATATTAATGTATTAATATATACATATATAATTTTATTTTTTTTATTTTTTTTATTTTTTTTATTTTTTTTATATTTTTTATATTTTTTATTTTTTTTTTTTTTGGTGTTATATATATAAAAATTTTTAAAATATTTCATTTTAATAAATTAAAACAAAAGTTCATCCTCATCATTATTAGATTCGAAATTATTTAATATGAGTTTTCCTCTTTTCACTTGATTCATTAAATAACATTCTTTCTGTTTAAACCTTTCTATAATATATTTTTTGTGATCAAATTGTACATCATCCCATGATGGAATATTCAAATTACTGTTCTTCGGAATATTATAATTTCTTTGAATGCTTTCTTTTTCTGTTTCATTAAAATGAAACGAATTGTTAGTTGGATAAGTATTTGTGGATGATATAAATATATTATTATTATTATTATTATGATTATTCCTATTATTTGTGGTATCATTATTATTTTTATTTTTTCCTTTTTTTCCCATCATATTAAATTTTTCACGTTCCCTATTTGATGTATTATTATCATCATCATCATATTTGTCATTTATATATTCGCTCATATTTTCATCCTCATCATCAGTATCTTCCAAAGTAAAAACAGTAAAAGGGGCCTTCACATAATTATTATTTTTATTACCCTCATCTGATGAAGAGTTATTTTGTATCTTATCCCTTTCGTCATCTACATCAAACAAACTAGTCAGCTTCTTATCGTTTATTTCAAGTTCAATTTCTTTTAATGTTTCCATATTTATATATCTGCTAGATGTATTCTCATTCATCTTCCTTTTATTTTTCATCTTAAAAGATTTTTTTCGAGAAAATAAGGATAACAAACTTGTATTTGAATAGTCAAAATTCCTTATGGAATCTGCTAAAGGCATATTTGAAGTAGAAATTAAATTCGTTACTAAATATATTTTTTTTTTGTGGACTTTGTTTTTTCCTTCGTCTTTTCTTTTTTTCCTATTTAAAGTAGATGTATTTATATTTTTATTATTATAATTTTCCATGACATTATTATGTAATCTGTTTATTTTTCCTAATCTATGAATATATGTAATTACATCTAAAGGGAAATGGAAATTAATTATATGATCTACATTTTTTATATTGATACCTCTACTTATCAAATCGGTTGTTATTAATATTGCTGTATGTGTATAAGAAAATGAATGTAAATTTTGTATTCTTGAATTTAAAGATAGATTTTTATGAAACGAAAAAACAGGCCAATTGTGTTTTTTTAGAAAATTATATATTTTAATACAATCTTTTATACTATTTACAAAAATTATAGTTTTGTGTATTGGATATTTATGAATTAATTTAAACTTTTTTTTATTAAAGTATTTAATACTAGCTGTTTTTTCATCACACTTGTCATTATCATCACATTTGTTATTATCATCACATTTGTCATTATCATCACATTTGTCATTATCATCACATTTGTCATTATACCTTTTCATATCGTACATTATAGTTCTCTCGTGATATTTCTTAAGAATATATATTAATATATCCAATCGATGCTCAAAAGATGATTTTTCAAATTTGTTAATTTTGTTAGATAAAGAAACATCTTTTAAATCTACATAATTGTTTTTATTTTCATATTCTTCTTTTCTTTCTTCGTCATCTTTTAAATTATCTTCAACTTCTCTATCATCATATAAATACAAGTGTACCATTTTTTCTTTATTTAATTCTATCCACTGAGTTTGTATATTATTGGGTATTTTATAATTATCTTTACTTACAATTTCTACAATATTATTAAAACGTTCTGTTAACATACTCCCTGCGGTGGTTGGTCCAACAGAAGGTAAGGTAGAAGATACATATATTAATTGTATAAGAGGTAATTCAGTGTCCTCTTTTTTATCTTTTCCTCTATTGTTATAGTTTTTACTTTTATAAAAAGTATTTATATTCTTACATGTATTTGTAATGTTATTATTTAATTGCACGTCACTTTTGTCATTCGTTCTATTTCTTGCGTATTTACTATAATTATCATAACATGTATAATCATTACTATTATCATATATGTTTTTATTATTATTATTATTATTATGTATATTATTTATATTATCATTATGTATATTATTTATATTATCATTATGTATATTATTTATATTATCATTAGGTATATTATTTATATTATCATTAGGTATATTATTTATATTATCATTATGTATATTATTTATATTATCATTATGTATATTATTTATATTACCATTATGCATTTTATTTATATTATCATTATGTATATTATTTATATTATCATTATGTATTTTATTTGTACTTCTATCCTGTGATATATACTCTTCATATCCATTAACATTACTTTTTTTATAAATTAAAGCATTGTCTATGGATTCATTTATAATATCAATGTTATGATTACTTATATCAATATGTGGGTTATATATTTCTGGCCTTTTTTTAATAATCTGGAATATATTCATCATTGTATTTCTATACGCATTGTTTTGAAACAACATATCTATTTCGTCAAATATTATAATAGATGGTATTATGTTATTGGATATTTTATTATTATTTTTATAACTGTTTAGAAATATATCTGGAGTTGTGATTAAAATATCTGCATATGTCCACATAATTTCATCATTACACAATACTGGATTATCTATATGTGTAACTTTTGATACCTGTAAATTTTCTAAATTATAATTTTCTTCTTTTATATTATTGTTTACATAATAATCCTTATCTACATTCTCATCATGAAGTTTATTTGATGCGCTTTTATATTTATTATCTCTTTTGTGTGTTTGTGTATGTATATTATGCATATTATTTTTGACATCATCAATTTGTGTATCTATCATATGGTCATTATTGTTACTATAATCGTTGTATGGTACATCGTTTAAGGTTTGTATATTAATTCTTTTTAATATATCTAACTTTTTTATAACATTAATAATTTGACTTATGTTATCTTTATTAATAGTTAATATAACAACGGTTTTGTTTATTTGTAAAGGGTTTAATGTTAAATATCTATAGATAGATTCTTCATTATATCTATCCTTTGCACATTTATTTTCATCTTTAATATTTGCAGATATATTATTATTTCGATTTGTTATGTTATATTTTATTATATTGTCTAATTTTTTTAATTCCTCTGCATTGGTGTAATCACTATTCAAGTTGCTGAGTTTTATATTATTTATTTTTATTATTTCAATTAATTTATTCATTATACTTATGTTATTTATTATCAATTCATTTGTATTATTATCCATAGAAAGAGATGTATCATTCAAATGATTGAATTTATTTTTTCCTGCGCTTTTACTTTTTCTACCTCCTGTTCCTTGTATATATTTAGTTTTATTAGTTTCATTAAAGGATGAAGGTAATAAATCAAATTTTTTCTTTTTCATTTTATTTGATATATCTAAAGTATTATCTTTAAAAAATACATTATTTTTATAATGGCTATATTTCAATAAATAATTATTTAATTCATTATTTAAATTAAAATTATTATTAATTTTGTAATTTTTTTGTATAAGATTTTTATTAGATACAACATTTCCTTTTTCATTGTAACTGTCTAATATTATTTGTTCTAAATAATCATGTAAGAAATAAAGATTATTTAATATAGGTAATAAATAAGCAATAGTTTTACCTGACCCGTCAGGATAATTTATTATTATATCTTTTCCTTGTTGAATTGTTAAAAAACTATTTATTTGCATTTTATTTAATTCATTTATATGTATATTTTGTAAACCCAATAATAACATTTTATGAATATTTAATTCATTTATATTTTCATAATTATCTTCATATTTATAGATATTCTGTGGATCACTTCCTATTTCGTGATAGTTGTATTTTTTATATAATTTTTTTTTCATTTCTTCATATTTATGTTTCAGACTATTGTTATTTTCAACATTATATGCTTCTCTATCATTATTTGTATGATTAGATTTTTCGTTCATTTCTTTGTCTCTAATAAAATTTTTATAATAGTTTTTATGATTATAACTAATATTATTATTATTATTATTATTATCATATAGATTTTTATTATTCATATCAAAGGAATATTCTTCATATTTTTGACTAGCCAAATGCTCTTTTTTTTTTTTCTCTTCTTGGCAAAATATTCCTGCACGTTCAGGTGATTCCCAGTTTTTTTTTTTTTTGGTTCTTAAACATTTGGCTTGTTGTAAAAGGAAAAGGGGTTTGATGTTATTGTTAAAATAACAATTATAACTATGTAATAGAAAATATTTATTTCTCATTATTTTTAACAATATGAAAAATTATGTTACGTTTATAATGTTTCTTAAAATGTGATTAATCATTTTATCTAATTATTTTTTATTAGTTCATTATTATATATGTTATATTGATCATATTTAAAATATTGTAATATTTGTCATATTTATCATATTCATCATATTCATCATATTCATCTTATTCATCTTATTCATCTTATTCATCATATTCATCAGATTTGTTACGTTTATGTTATATTGTTCCTTCCTAAAAAAGGAGACAACAGCTAAATAATAAAAAAAATAAAATGGAATCTACAAAAATTTGCGTTTTTAATATAAATATATAAATGCGTGTAACACACCAGTATGGGTATATATATATATATATATATAATATATAAGAATAAAAATAAAAAATATGTACCTATTAACATATATACATATTTTCTTTTTTTTTGTTCTTTTTTGTTAAAGGAATAGGAACTAATAAATTAGATAATATATATTTAAATATGATGAATATGATAAATATGATAAATATGATAAATATGACAAATATTACAATATTTTAAATATGATCAAATAAAACATATATAATAATGAACT
>NC_033656.1:167628-172230 GCF_001601855.1 Plasmodium reichenowi | reverse complement strand
TTTATTAAAAAAAAAAAAAAAAAAAAAAAAAAAAGAAAAAGATTAATAATGGGAGAAAAAGAAAAGAAGAGAAAAGAAAATGTTTTTAAGTATTCAATTTATAATTTTATTTTTTGCATTGATACATATAAAAAATATAATAGCATTAAAGTTAGAAATATTTAAAGGAAGATTTGGTTCTCCTAATACTACAAGTTCTATGTTCAATAAAGATAATAAAATAAAATGTAGAAGAAAAGAAGTGCCTTTATTATTTGTCCCAACTAATAAATGTTTAAAGGATTTATATTTGCTTAAGCATTCTGGAGTCCGTCCATTTGAAGAGAAGGGTAGTTTTATATATTTAAAAAGAGGAGAGAGAAATCGTAAAGATAAAAATTATCCATTCACACTATTTATTGAATATGGTACAAGTAAAAGTTCAAATATATTAGAAAAGGATAGTAATAAATATGAGGAGGGTAACCCAAAATATACTAATGTGATTATGGAAGGCTGTAAGGATATTATTGATTGTACAAAAAGAGAGGGCTTACAAAATTTAATGAATAAAAATATTGAGATGGATAAAAATAATGTGATGGATGAGAATATTAAGATGGATGAGAATATTAAGATGGATGAGAATATTAAGATGGATGAAAATAAGAAGATGGATGAGAATATTAAGATGGATAAAAATATTGTGATGGATGAGAATATTAAGATGGATGAAAATAAGAAGATGGATGAGAATATTAAGATGGATAAAAATATTGTGATGGATGAGAATATTAAGATGGATAAAAATATTAAGATGGATAAAAATATTAAGATGGATAAAAATATTAAGATGGATGGTAATATAATGATGAGAGAAAATAAAAAAGTTGAAGGAAAATCTAGAAAAGGAAATTATATAAGAAATAAAAGTCTCGTATTAAAAAGAATAGGAAACAGAAAGGTTTACAACAAAAAAAGGAAGAGTATAACTTCACGTGTTGTTGATATACAAAATACGAATGTGAGAGATTATTTGTTTTTACCATCTCAAGGAAGGTAATATTAAACTTAAGAATGTATAACATGTTCAACTTGTATATGTCACATATATATATATATATATATATATATATATATGTTTATTTATTTATTTATTTATTATTATATTTAATTTTCAATTTTTTTTTTGTGTAGGTCGTTAAAATTACTAAACCTTATTTACCACTCGTGGAAAGAAAAGAATTTCGACAATTTCTTTGATGTATTAAATAGCGACGATTTTGATCACACGTGCATAGAAAATTGGCTTCACAAATTTTCTATAAGTTTAAGTAAAAAATATTTAAAGATAAAAATATGTGGAGATCATATATTGGTACGTAATGAATATTATGAGAAAGAAAATAAGACATTGAAAGAATATAAGATAACTTATTCGATAATAAATAAATGTTTAAAACTATTAATAAATAATATAGATAAGTTTTGTTCATATGAGATAACATCTATATTATGGGCTATAAGTATTATATTAATAAAATCTTTTAAGAATTCGACATATATAGGAAATAATATAAATGTTGATAATGTTAAACATAATGAGATGATAATGAATGTAATCGAGACATTTAATATATTTTTATCTTTAATAATAAATAATTTGAATAAAGTAAAATATAATTTATCTATTGATGAATCTTTATGGGCTGTTTGGAGTATATGTAAATTATTATATTTTAATATATCTTTTGATAATTATTATATAAAATTAAAAAAAGGAATATCAAGTATTTTAAATAAGGATAATAAGAATGAGTTAAGAGGATCGAATGATTTTTTAAATAATGTAGAGGATTCTTTATTAATGTATAAAAATTATAATGACAATTATGATAAGGTAAGAAATATAAAGATGATAGATAAAGAATTAATGTTAAAAGACAATAAGAAAGATGAAGAAAATATATGTTATGATAATAAATATAATAATAGTTCTTATACGAATTATCAAATTATTTATATGATGAAAAAGTTTAAATTATCTAGTGATGATATTGTAAATATATTAGATATTTTTAATTATTTATATAAGAAATTATATAAAAATATAAGTTATTTGAAAGAAAAATATTATATATATATTCCATTTATTATATTTGAATCACAAACATTGATGTTAAATAATAGTATATTACTTTTAAACAAAATATTATATTTAATACTAAAAGATGATGTATTGTTAAGTTTATTTTCTTTTGACAAAATAAAAGAAACTATTTTACCTCCTGTGACACAAAGGGTTGAAGACTATGAAGAAAAATTATTATATTATAATAAAAACAAAGATATATTTAGAATAAAAACTTTGAGTAAAATATATAAACTTATAAAATGTATATCAAAAATTTTTTATCCTTTAAAAAATCAGAATATTTATAATATACATTTACATAATAATTACAAATATTTAAATTCATCAATTTTGATAAAGTTTGTGCAAGCATGTAATGATGTTTTAATAAAATATATTGACTATTTTGTTTATATTATATATGGATATAAAAATATAAAAAGGAAAGACCCCTCATCAAAATGTATTCCTTATAAGGAGAAGGATACAAGTAAAAATATTATGCATAATAATAATAATAATAATAATGATAATTGTGAAGTTATTATACAAAAAGATGATAACAAAAGGATTGTTAAGGGAGCGTGTAATATAAATGAGAATGTTTATATGAAAGATAATAGGACTAATGATTTTCATAATAATATGAATCATGTTATTACATATAATCAAACATATGATGACATAAATAATATGAACATAAATCCTAATATAAGATTGAAATTTAAAAACGAAATAGTTTTTATTTATAATTGTTTAAAAAGTTCTTTAGTTTCTCTTATAAAACTCGATTTGAAGGATAAGTATATATATGAATGGTTAAATAGGAATATATGTTTATTTCAAGTTCCTAATAATTATGTAGATACAAAAAACGATCAATATTCAGAATATATCCAAGCAGGAGGACTTAAAAATAAAAGAAATGAAGAAATAACCAATACAGAAATGAATGATTATAATATGAATAAATATATAAACCTTAATAATAATGATGCAAGTCAATATAATAATATGAATAATTCTGTCCAGGAAAATGTTTTATCAGACCATGATCGGGAGAAGATGAATGTAAATGATATAGAGCCTGAAAAAAAGAGGAAAGACAAAAAAGAAGAAAATAAAGATGATGTTATAATAAATTATGGAGACGAATTATATGTGGATAATTCATTGTATAATAATGAAAAAATAAAGAAAGAAAACGGAATATTAAGTGAACAAAATAAATGTGAAGAATATGATAGGAATAGATATATTAATAGTGCTTATAAGGATGATATTATGCTTGAAGCATCATATGATAGTAAAAAGGATAGTCTCAAATGCTATGACAAAGATGAAGTGGAGAAAAAACAAGAGTATAAAAAAAATAATAAAAATAATGACCATATGGATAATCACAAAAATAATGAGCATATTAATAATAATAATAATAATAATAATAATAAAATTAATCAATCGGATGTATGCTTAGATGTTTTAGCCCTAAGCAAATTTACAAAACAATATAGTAATGAAATGAAAAAGAAATTAATAGATAATGTTGAAAAGAGTTTAGAATACTCTTTAAAAATATTTGAAAATATATATAATAAGAAAAAAGGAGATTTACCAGTATATGTAACAATGAATGATATATATATAATAAAAGACAAATATATTGTATCATTATATGATGAAGAAACAAAGACATTTTATAAAAAAAATAAAAATATCGAATTTAGAAATATAATTATGCCTAAACAATTATCCATATTTATAAATTATTTAGGAAGAAATATATATTTAATAGATAAAAATAAATTAAATAAAATTTTTTTTTTAGCTATTCAATATATTAATATAACAAAATTTAATTATTTTACATCTAATGATATAATACATTTCTTACAGGGACTTTTAAATTATTACAGCGTACAGAATGATAACAAAGTTGTAAATATATATAATAATAATGATAATAGTAGTAATAAAATTATTAGTGATTATATAAACGAACTCATAATAAATTTATGTTACATTGCTGAAGACACATTTTTAAAATGGAAATTGGCTAATGTATGTCAACTTGTTTATCTTCTTACCAAATTTAAACATATACATAAAAATATTTTTAATAAGTTTGATGAATTTTTAAATACTATACAATTTCCACAGTATGTTTATCAAAAAGAAAAATCTTTTATTCGAAATAATTCTACCGAAATAAATGATGACAATGATAAATATAAATATGATACATATAATAGGTATGATGATACATATGATAGGCATGATGATACATATGATAGGCATGATGATACATATAATAGGCATGATGATACATATGATAGGCATGATGATACATATGATATGAATCCTACAAGTGAAGAAATGTTATCCATAAATCAGAACAATAATAATAATAATAGTAATATTATAAAATCATCTTATTCTAATAATTATACAAATGAGAAAAATAATGTAGTACATAATAAAAAAAATAA
>NC_033656.1:160128-162628 GCF_001601855.1 Plasmodium reichenowi | reverse complement strand
TTAAGCGCTCAAGAATTTGAATATTTTAAGAAAAGGGGAATTAATGAAAATATTAGTGAATTTACGGATGAACAGAAGTATAAAAAATATTATTATCTTCATAAATTTGGTCTAGAAGATCCAAAGGAAATACAAAATATTGTAAAAAAATATATAGAAGGATTATTTTGGAATTTGCATTACTATCATTTTGGATGTGCCAGTTGGTATTGGTAATTATATAATAAAAAAAATGAACAATATGTATATATATATATATGTATGTGTATATGTATGTGTATATGTATGTGTATATGTATGTGTATATGTATGTGTATATGTATATGTATATTTGTATTTGTATTGGTGTGTGGTTATCTTTTTTTTTTTTTTTTTTACCTGACTTGTTCATAATTTTTTTTTTTTTTAAGGGAATATCCATACCACTATGCTCCTCTATGTAGCGATTTGTTAAGTTTTGAGAAATCGGATTTCTTCTTTGAAAAGGTATATAAAAAGGAAAAATTATTTATGGTATTATATATTTTATGCGTATGAATTTAAATAAGTTTATCTTATATATATTATATTATATATATTAATTTTATATATATTTATTCTTTCTTAAGGGTAAGCCCTATTCAGCTTTTACTCATTTGATAAGTGTTCTACCTCAGAAGGATAAGAATTTACTTCCGGATGCGTACAAGTAATAACAAAAGGAAAAAATAAATTCACATGAGTATATGTAAATGAATAAATAAATGTAAATGTACACATATAAATAAATAAATATATATATATATATATATATATAATATACTTTTTAAATTTCAGAAATATTTATGTGGAAGATGAAGTAAAGTCGTTTTTCCCGGAAAATGTAAAAATTGATCCCAATGGAAAAAAGTAAAGATAAAGAATATATGAAATGTATTACTTATAAAATAAATTGATATATATAAATGAATAAATATAAACATTTATATATTTTCATTTATATTTTTTTTAGAGAAACGTGGGAATATATTGTTCACTTGCCTTTCATAAACTGCAATATGATTAACAAAATCATAACAGAAAAAAGTAAAACGATCTCCAAGTTGAAATACAAATTAAGGTATAACGGAAAGGAGAAACAAATATATTTATGAATATATATAAATATATATTATGGCTATGATTTACATAAATTGTTTTTAAAAAAAAAAAAAAAAAAAAAAAAAAAAAAAAAAAAAGTTTGTAAACATAAAAAAAATTATTATTTTTCTTTTTAGGGAATTGAATGGAAGAGAACACAGATATTAAAATGTTAAAAAAAATAAGAAAATAATAGAATAATAAAATGAAAGGAAGTGGAAAAAAGAAAGAAAAAAAAAAAAAAAAAAAAAATGTAATACATAAAAGAATATATATGTCAATTGACAAATAATTAAATATATTATATATATATATATATATATATATATATATATATATTTATTCATTTAAATCGTGTAATTAATTTTTTTGATTTTTTATTTTTTTTAATGTTTTTCGTTTATTTTATTTTATTTTATTTTTTGAAATGATATAATTAAATTCTCCCTAATTTCTGTCCTTATCCATCATGAGCATCGTTTTGGTGTAGGTACTACGAGGGATATTTCTACATAAAAAAAAAAAAAAAAAAGAATGAAAAAAGAATATTAGATACGTATGTATCTATATAATTAATATAAAAAGAAAAGGAATATACTATATGAATATTATATTTGTGGATACATAAAATTATAAATATATATGTATATATATATATATATTTTTTTTTTTCTTACATTTTTTGAACTTGATCCATTTCGCTAGTTGTTATCATGATATCTTTTTTTGGTGATAATGATATATCATCCCTAAAAAAAAAAAAAAAAAAAAAAAAAAAAAAAAAAAAAAATTTTATTTATCTTATATTTTTTTGTTACATTGATATGTAAAAAGACTCCTTTTAATTATAAATAAAAAAATATAGTATCATGTATAAAATAGTTTTATGAATGATTGTATTGAGGCTTTGTGAATATAAGAAAAATAAAATATACACACATATATATATATATATATATATATATATATATTTATTTATTTATTTATATGTTGCGTGTGTGAGAAATGATTTGAACTGACTTGTAAGAAGAAAATCCGAAAGCGTTTGGAGATAAGTAATTAAAATTAATATTGACTTTATTTTTTATAAGATTAAAAATGTATGTGATTATATAATTAGTGAGTGTATATTTTTTTGAAAAGGAGAATTCATTAAAAGAATAATTTTTTACATATAATCCTTTTGATATATAATAGTTAATAATTTCGTTAGCTGTTTGATTTAATAATTGGAGGAGTTTGATTTTATAATAATAATAAATATAATATGATTTTTGTTGAGCTTGATAATTTTTATTTGAAGGTAATATAAATATTTTGGAATTGTAATAATCAAAAAGTTGATCAATATGATTTATTTGTTTTTTAAATTGGAAAAGAA
>NC_033656.1:155819-157287 GCF_001601855.1 Plasmodium reichenowi | reverse complement strand
AAAAAAAAAAAAAAAAAAAAAAAAAAAATATATATATATATATATATATATATATTTTTATATTAATATAATATTTAACCAATGTATGATTTTTTTTTTTTTTTTTTTTTTTTTTTTTTTTTAATTTCCAAATAAAATTTTATCTGTTTGCACTTTTTTCTTTTTGAGTTTGTCCTTTTTCTTTTTCTCAGCATTATTTTTAAATCTTTTGGTATTATTAAAATGAATATATTTTAAATCCTTGTTATAATATTCTGGAGTTCTAGGAAGTAAAGGTTTTTTAATATTAAAATAACTAGTAATTTTTTCAAACATTTCTCTATCTTTCTTTCCTAGGTAAACTAATAATCTTCTTCGTTTACTAACACATTTGAATAGTCCTCTCAAGCAAGCGAAATCCTAAACGGGAAGCATCATAAAAAAATATACAAAATAAAACATGGACATAAAATTAGTTGAAGATATGTATACATGATATGTAATAGATTATAAAAATATATATATATATATATATATATATATATATTTATTTATTTATTTATTTATATTATCTTGTGAATATCTTTTTGTTGTACCTTTTTATTTTTCTTCATATGTTCTGTAAGGAAAAAAATTTTAAACGTCAAAATGATAATTTGAATTTCGCTACTCCCACAATCTTTGTCGTGTCTTTGAAATATTTTCCTATATTTCTGAGTAATCAACTCTTTTAGTAGTTCCTAAAAAGAAAAAATATACCAAATATATTATATATATATATATATATATACATGTTTGTATTTATATTAATTTATTATATTATTTTTTTAATTTTGAAAAAATACCGGTTTAATAGTTATGTCCTCTTTGTGAAAAGAGAAAGACCTTTCTAAAAGTATATTTTCACTTTTCTTTAGAATTTCGTTAATTTCTATTTTTTCTTTCTCTATTTTATTTTTTATATCAATATTCGTTTTTGTTTGTTTTGTTTTATCCTCCTTGATAGTATTTGTATTTCCATCTTGTGTAAAAATATTTTCTTTTCCTTCATTTTGAACTTTTATAATCTGTCTTTTGAATTTTTCTTGTGGAAGGTTTTTTTTTCTTATAAGGCTAAAAGGATTCACCCCCAAATTCTTATCTATAAAGATGAGAAATGGAAACGTCAAAATATAAATATAAATATAAATATAAATATATATATATATATATATATTAATTTATTTTATTTATTTTCCTACTTATATTATATCCATAACAAAATAAACAATTAGACCATATTTGTATATAAAAAAATAACAAACAAGTTACACATGATTTTATGCTTTTCATTTAAAATTATTCATATATTATTTTTATTTATTTGATCATAAGAAAAAAAAAAAAAAAAATGGAAGAGAGAGAAAAATGTTTATTCTGTATCAAACATACTGTACAAATGAAAATACATATTATATTATACTATTTATATATTCTTTTTTTTTTTTTT
>NC_033656.1:152513-155419 GCF_001601855.1 Plasmodium reichenowi | reverse complement strand
TTTAAAAATTAAAATATATTATATTTTCATTACACTTTTTTTACTTATGATCCTTTAATTTTAAATTAAAGATTAATAAATATTATATATATAAAAAAAAAAAAAAAAAAAAAAAAAAAAAAATTCTTACATATAAATATAAATATATATAATATATATATATATATATATATATATATATATATTTATTTATTTATTTATTTATTTATGTGTACATATTTTATATAATGTATATTCCTCTGTTATGTTTAAACATGATATATATAAGAATAAATCTTTTAATGGTAATTTTCCTTTTATTTATATTATGATCATAAAAATATTTGAAATTAAAAAAAAAAAAAGAGAGAAAAAAAAGGCACCTTGTTATAAACACATATACTAAATAAATTCAATACTGTAAGATGTGAAAATATAAGCGTTATATAAGTTATATATATATATATATATATATATATTATATATATGAGAATTTTATTGTACAAATGGACTTACAGGTATGTATATAATATTATATATGATAAAATAACACTGCAAAATAATAGATAAATTATTAAGAATATGTATGTATATATATTTATTTATTTATATACTGAATTTATTATTATTATTTTTTTTTTTTTTTTTTTTTGAACCATCAGGATTTAAAAATATTCAAGCCTTTAAAAACATGAACAAATACAGCCGTGCTATTATGATATATATAAAAAAAATATATAGTTATATATATAATATATATAATAATATAATATATTAAAATATTTATCATTTTCTCCTTATATATATTATATATATATATATATATATATATTTTTATTTCTTATATGTAAATTATTCTCTATAATTATATTTTTCAATGTAATATAAAATATATTTTGTTTATATATAATTGAATTTATATGCATAGATCATATATTATGTTCTCAATTTTTTTTTTCAACCTTAATTTTAGATAATTCATAAAATATTTTAATAAAATTATATATATATATATATATATATATATATATATATATATATTTTTATTATTTATTAATAATTTTTCTATTTCATTAATTAATTCTACATAAAAAATACTTTTAAGGTTTATCCATCCATATGTTATTTGTGACTTAATATTAATTTAAATTTTTTTTTTTTTTTTATATTATTTTTCCTTTTTTGAAATGTTAATATAATTTTTGTTGAATTAAATAACATTTGTTGACAATAATTTTTTGTAAAAGAAAGATTGTTTTAAAAAAAATATAAAAATAATTATAAAGATTGTATATATATATTATATATATATAATATATATATGTATGAACATATATATATATATATATATATATATAATAATTATTATATATCATATAATTTTATATTATATTATATCTTATATTCACACATATTACATATGTGATTTATATATATATATATTATTTTATATTCGTCTTTGTGAAATAAAAATTTTAAATAATGGAAATTAATATTTCGAATATAACAAATTCGAGTAATAATAAAAAGGAGAGAGTGAATATACACAGTCATATAAAAGGGTTAGGTGTTAATACAAATATATATCTTCATGAAAATGAGATAAGTTTAAGTGATGAGAAATATTCGATGTTCTTTGATAATAGTTGTGGATTAGTAGGTCAATTTAAAGCTAGAGAAGCTTCTTTATTTCTAGTTGATTTAATAAAACAAAAGAAATTAGCTGGTAAATGTATTCTATTAGCAGGACCTAGTGGTAGCGGTAAAAGTGCCCTAGCTATTGGTATAAGCAGAGAAATAAATAGAAAGATGCCCTTTGTTTTTTTATCAGGATCAGAGGTATATAGTAATGAAATAAAGAAAACTGAAGTTATTCTTGAAGCATTTAGAAAAAGTATACATATAAAAATTAAAGAAGAAAAATTGGTTTACGAAGGAGAAGTTGTTGATATGGTTGTTGAAGAAAATGAATGCTTATATTCTTTAAATAAAGCTAAACAAATTAATGCAATTATTATAACTTTAAAAACTGTTAAAGGTTCTAAAACATTAAGATTAGCACCCAAAATACATGAACAAATAGCCAGAGAAAAAATTAAAATTGGTGATGTTATTTATATAGAAACTAATACCGGACATGTGAAAAGACTAGGAAGATGTAATGATTATGCAAAAGAATATGATATAGAATTTGATGAATATGTATCCTTACCAAAAGGAGAAGTACATAAAAAAAAAGAAGTTGTTCAACAAATATCCTTACATGATATAGATTTAGCTAATGCAAACCCAACCGTTGGAGAAGACCTAGCATCTGTATTAAATTCTTATCTAAGACCTAAAAAAACAGAAATTACGGAAAAATTAAGAGTAGAAATTAATAAAACTGTGAATAAATTTTTAGAATCTGGACTAGCCGAAATTATCCCAGGAGTTTTATATATTGATGAAGCTCATATGTTAGATATAGAATGTTTCTCATATCTTAATAGAGCAATCGAATCTCCTTTAGCACCTATTCTTATTATGGCAACAAACAGAGGTATATGCACCGTTAAAGGTACTGATAACATCGAACCTCATGGTATACCTGTAGATTTATTAGATAGACTTATTATTATTAAAACTTTTCCTTATACATTAAAAGAAATTGTACAAATATTAGCTCTTAGGGCTCAAACAGAAAAAATCAATATTACTGAAGAAGGTATGAATTATCTAGCCAAAATCGGAATACAATCATCTCTACGATTTGCTATGTTATTATTAGAACCATCAAGAATTATAGCTAGCTTAGAAGGAAACACAATTATTGATATAAAACATATAGAACAAGCAGATGAATTATTTATGGATGCAAAAACATCTGCTCATCGTGTGGTAGATCAGTCGAATAAATTTGTTAACTGAACCAAATTAGTACATTT
>NC_033656.1:146081-149907 GCF_001601855.1 Plasmodium reichenowi | reverse complement strand
AAAAAAAAAAAAAAAAAAAAAAAAAAAAAAAAAAAAAAAAAATATACACATAATATTATATATAAAAGGTATAAGATGGAATTTGTTTTCAATTATTAGTGTTTATAATATAATTTATATATAATATATATTTTCTTTTCTTTTTTTATATATTTAAATAAAATAAAAAAGAAAATATTCAATTATTTTATATATAAATTTAATATGCTCCTTCTTTGTCGCACATAAATTTAAAATGATCCCTATAAAGAATAAAAACAATAAATAGTTAAGCAATTTATTTGTGTAGAAATATATACATATATATATATATATATATATGTTTACATTTTATACATGATAAGAAAAAGAAAACAAAAATGATATTAATATAAAAATATATTCTCTTCTTTTTATGATTTTTACCCCATAAATTTATTCATAATAGTTTGCATTTGTATATTGACACGAGCAAATTCCATATTCTATAAAAAAAAAAAAAAAATTAAATAATAATAATAAAATAAGTATATTTACTATTACATATATATATATATATATATATATATATATATATATATATATATATTATCTTTTTTTTTTTTTTTTTTCTTACCGAAGTTAATGCATATTGTTGGTTAGCTATGGATGCTTCCACATCTTCTGACGTTAAGTTGAATTCTTCTTCTACTTTTGCACTTACGATTGATTGAATAACTAAATAAAACAAAAGATTATTACAAAAATGTGAATAAAAATATATAAATATACACATGTATATATATATATATATATATATATTTTTTTCATTTATATAATTAGTATGTTTCAAATAATTTACCTAGTGCTATTAATTTGGGGTCTAATTCATTCTTATTTGGTATTTTTTTAAATTCAGGGTCTATTTTATATAATTCATTTAACATAAAATGATGTATTTCAATAATTTTATCAACACTCAATGTTGCTGTTTCACTCATGTTGGAATAATAACTATAAAAAAAAAAAAAAAAAAATTATACATATATATATATATATATATATATATATATAAACATTTATGTTATATAATTTAAATGAACTCAAATAATTTTAATAATAAACAATATATCATTATTTGTAACATATATATATTTATGTTTATTTTTTCTTTTTACTTTTCTTGAGATGACATTAGTTTTGAGACAGTCTCTTTAACCTCTGAAATAAGAAAAATAAAAAGGGAAAGTTAAAAAAAATTACATATATTTTAAAAGGAATTAAAGTAATAAATAAATAATAAAGATGAATCATTTAATTTTCAAACCTGGATCGAAGTGATAACTTTCAACGACTTTATCAAATTCTGGCATTTCGATTTGATATTTTCCTAATGGATCTATTGTATTGTAAGTTTTTGCAACATTGTAAACAGCCATAAAACTATAAAAAAAAAAAAAAAAAAAAAAAAATATCAAAATTTGCCTGAACTGTTCATGCAAATAAATATAATCAATTTGTGTAAAAATATATATAAATGTATATATATATATATATTAAATAATAATTTTTCATCATACTCATAATTATTATTTTTGGCAACTACTATAAGATCTTTAACAATATTTTTCATATCTGATTGTAACTTTAGCATTTCATTTAATAATTGAAGTAAATCTTCTCGTGTCATCTAATAAAACAAAAAAAGAAAAAGGGAAAAGGATAAGTATTATAAAGGCATAAGATTTATATAATACAATTTTACAAAAGGACTAAATATACATATATATAAATATATATATATATATATATATGTGTTAATATTTTAATTTTTTTTTTTAAATACCGAATCTCCTTTTATAATTCTATTTGAGTCTTTGGATAGTTTATTGTCTTTTTTTTTTTTTTTATCATTTTCATCATCATTATCATCATGATTATCTTCGTCCTTCATTAACATATATGTTAAAGCAACAACTGCTGCTGCACCACCTATAATATAAATTAACATAAATAGGTGTATATATATATATATATATATATTAAGGATAATTAATACATAGAAAGATAGGAATGTTTAAATTTCATTCGTATGTGTATATATTAAATTTTTATAAAAATTATTTTTACACTTTTCTAGTTCTATATATTTTGTTTAATACCTGCTAAACTTAATGCTTTTTTCCAGTTCATGGTGATTTATTATTACTTTAATAATTTAACAAATTATAAGTATTTATATAATATTATTTAGTTAATATATTTTTTAAATAATCTGTAGATGTAAAATGAAATAAAAAAAAATAGAAAATAGAAAAAAAAATGTTCAAATGAATATATATATGTATATATTTATATATAAGCATATATACATCATTCATAAAATATATATATATATATATATATATATATTTATTTATTTATTTATTTTTATCATTATATATATTATATTTATTTATTATTAATTACCCTATTATAATATTATTTCAACTAAACGTTTTTTTTTCTTATATATATGTTACGTTATTTATAATATAAATATATATATATATATATATATATATGATAAACCAAAGAAAAAAAAAGAAAAAACAGTTGAATATAATAAAGTAAAATAAGATTATATAATTTTTTTTTATTTTTCTTTTTCACAATATGAAAAATTTTTTCTCTCCTTTATTTTTAATTTTATATTGTTTTTAGTTTAATAAAATATAATGTATATATTATATTGTTATTAAAAAGAAGAGGGGGTGGGGGAAAATAAAATAATAATAAAAATAAAAATTATATATAAATTATCATAAAACTCTTAATTATAAAAAAAAAAAAAAAAAAAAAAAAAATATATATTCAAATACAAAAAATGTTAAGTTTAAAAATATAATATATTAATTTACCTATAATGTATTATTATACATAATAATAATGTTATTATATTATATATATATATATATATATATATAAATAAATAATATATACATAATATGAATATATATTATTTACTTTTGTGAAAATTTGATTTACATATTTATAATATATATTTATGTACATATTATAATCATTATATATTCATATGCATATTATTTGCTTATATAATATAATATAATAAATATTGTATTAATATATATATATATATATATAATGCATTTTTATTATAATGATATTATAATTAAAAATTTATATATATATATATATATATATATATATTTTTTTTATGCATATTATTTAATTGTTGTAATTTTTTTTTTTTTTCTGTTCAAAGCAATAAAAAAAAAAAAAAAAGAAAAAAAAATGTTATAATATATTTATTATGTTGATTAACAATAAATGTTTTAAAAATAAGAATTCATATTGAATAATAATAGTAATAATTCATTTTGAATACATTATATTGAATGTTATTATTGGGAGAAAACAAACGAAAGAAAAAATAATTTTTGTTATATATAATTTTTTCAGCAATATAACATAAGTATAGCACAGAAAATTATGTGTAAAAAAATAATGAAAAAAAAAAAAAATAATAATAATAATAAATATTATTTAATTGAATCATTCAATGTGTAACAATATAGCAAGTTATTTTGGAAATGTAAAAAAGGAAAATGAAACATAAACATATAAATTTAATATATTTTTATGTTTTTTTGAATATTATTATATTCTAACTTTTATTTCTATAATGCAATTACCTTCTGGAATTTTTTTCTATAATTCTTTATAGTTTTTTTTTTTTTTTTTTTTTTTTTTTTGTTGTTGTTTTGTTTTAAAATATAAGAAGATTATTACAAATAAATGAAAATAAAACGATATATATATATATAAAAAATTATATAAAAATAAAAAAAAAAAAGGAAATATTTTT
>NC_033656.1:132269-146059 GCF_001601855.1 Plasmodium reichenowi | reverse complement strand
AAAAAAAAATTTAATATATTTTTTTTTTTTTTTAAAATTATTTATTTTAAAATTTTTTTTTTAAAATTAAATTTATTTTTTAATTTTTTTTTTTTATTTTTTTTTTTTTTTTTTTTTTTTTTTTTTTTTTTTTCTGTTGTTGTTTTGTTTTAAAATATAAGAAGATTATTACAAATAAATGAAAATAAAACGATATATATATATATAACAAATTATATATAAATGAAAACAAAAAAGGATATATTTTGAAAAAAGAAAATTGTTTAATGATTAAGGAAGAAATTAAACTGTGTGTGATACAAAAGAATCACAATAAAATTAGGAGGGTGTGATATCTTTAATAAATATGGATATAAAAAATATATATATATATATATATATATATATATATGATATATATATGAGAATAATATTATTGAACGAAAAAAAAAAAAATAAAATAATACAACATATATAAATAAGTATAATATATATATATATATATATATATATATGTGTGTTCATTTTATTCATTTTTGTTATCCCTTTATGACGGCTACGGGTTTCAAACGGAAACATTTATTAGATATACCTGCATCGTGACACGTTTGTACAACATCAGAAACGTTTTTATACGATTCTGGTGCTTCTTCCATAATTAATTTTGGCGAAGCAACACGTATAGAAATATTTTGTTCTTTCAATTTATTAAGTACATCTACATAGCTTAATGTATTTCTACTTTTATTTCTGCTTAATGCTCTACCAGCTCCATGGCATGTCGAACCAAATGTGGCTTGCATAGCTTTTTCATTTCCTGTTAATACATAAGAATAGGTCCCCATGGTACCTCCTATTAATATTGGTTGCCCACAGTATTGATAATCTAGAGGTACTAGAGGATGGAAAGGTGGGAATGCTCTTGTGGATCCTTTTCTGTGTACTAATAATTTTTTAATTTTTCCATCTATATAATGTTCTTCGATTTTGGCTATATTATGTGAAACATCATATATAACATGCATATCTAAATCATCTGGTGATTGATTAAAAATTTTTGAAAATGCTTGTCTAGCTAAAAAAGTCATGGATGATCTATTAATCCATGCAAAATTACATGCAGAACCCATGGCTTTTAAATAATTTTGTCCTTCTTTTGAGTGTATGGGTGTGCAGGCTAGTTGTTTATCGATAACATTAATTTTATATTTGTTCATACTTTTTTCCATATCTATTAATGCATCTGTAGCTATTTGATGTCCTAGGCCTCTACTACCTGAATGAATCATAATACAAACTTGATTTTTTTTTTCAATACCCATTAATTTAGCACTTTTTTTGTCATATATTTGATCAACAATTTGTATTTCAGCATAATGATTTCCTGCACCTAATGTCCCCATTTGTGTTATTCCTCTTTTCTTAGCTCTTATAGAAACAAAATTACTATCAGCATATAGACTTCTACCATTATCTTCACAATTTAGTTTATCTTCAATCCATGCGTATCCTTCTTTGACACACCAATCCATACCTAAGCATAAAGCATCATCTAAATTTTCTTGATTACATAAAATAAATCCTTGTGAGCCTACACCTACAGGGATATGATTAAATAATAATTGTGTTAATTCTTCTTGTTTTGGTTTTATGTCTTCATAAAATAAATTCGTACGTATTAAACGAACACCACAATTTATATCGAATCCTACACCACCTGGAGATACGATAGCTTTTTCATCATCCATATCAAATGCTGCAACATTTCCTATGGAAAATCCATAACCTGCATGTACATCTGGCAAAGCTATTGATGCTTTTACTATACCTGGTAATGTAGATACATTAGCAATCTGCATTACAGCAGGAAGAAATGTTGAATTCTTATTTAACTCATATGTTGCTATTTCTTCATCTAGTAATGTTTTCAATTTCTCATTTACATAAATATGTCCTTCTACATTCATTTCATTAACTAAACCTTTTCTTATTTTATACAAATTCGTTTCGTTAGTTTTCTCGATATAGTTAGAAATATGACGTTTCGGTATTCCCTTCATTGTGGCTGCGATAAAAAGGTAAAAACATAAAAATGAAAATAAATAAATGAATAAATAAATGAATAAATGAATAAATAAATAAACAAACAAATAAATAAATAAATAAATATATGTATATATATACATACATACATACATACATACCTTTTATTTTATTTTTTATTTATACAATTTTTTATTTTATGGTCGTAAGAGGCACTAATGTAAAATAAATAAATAAATAATAATAATAATACATATATATATATATATTTATTTATTTATTTATTTATTTATTTATATAATTCTTGTAGTCCTCTACAATTTTAATTATAACGTATTTCAAGTTTTATAAAGATTTATTTATAATTATAATTTCATATTATTATAATGGACCTTTTATACCATAATTATGCATCTTTATAAAACTCATAATGTATTATATATATATATATATATATATTAATTATATATATATAATAATAATATTATTCTTAAAATATATTTTTTTCTTATGTACATTCCAATCTTTTATATTTTATTAAAAAAGGAAAAAAAAAAAAAAAACTATCGGTTATACATTTAAATACATATAATATATATTTTTATTAAATAGCATAAAGAAGAAGGAAAAGATATAAAAAAAAAAAAAAAAAAATTCTTTTTCGTAAAAATAAAAATGTATTCCTCACATAATATAATATTATAGGTAAAATAAAAATACCTTTAGATGTTATAAAAAATATATTTATGGGACTTCATATAATTAAATTTGTATATTATATATATATATTTTTTTTTACGTTAAATTATTTATTTATATTCCATGAGGTGTTATTATTATTAAATGGTAAACATAATTAAACGAATAAATAAATAAATATATATATATATATATATATATTTATATATATATAAATATTTTTTTATTCCCATAGACGAAATGACAAAGACCTTTACCTGATAATTTGTTCACGAGATATTACAATATATAATATATATTTATACATATATTATATATATATTTTTTTTTTATATATAAAAAGAAAAAAAGAAAGACTAATGAGGAAAGAGATTAACAAGAAAAAAAAAAAAAAAATATATATATATATATAAACATAAGAACATTCTTCTAAGCCTTTATATTTTAATTTATCACTTTAATGTTTTTATTCTATATATAACCATTTTTATATTAAATGAAAAATATATATATATATATATATTATATATATTTATTTATATTGATCCTTATATAAAAATATTATTGTAAGTTATTGTGGATATTATGAAGTGTGATAAGTATATATATATATATATATTAAATACTGACCATGTGAAACTATTTTATAACATTTATTTTTTTTATATGTTTTATAAATGGTGTTTTCCTTGGTTCTAATAATAAAATGTGATGTTTATATATACTTTTAATAAATTATTAATAAAGAAAAAAAAAAAAAAAAAAAAAAGAGAGAGAACAACCACATTATGGTGAAGTTTATTTCATTCATATATATATATAAATTAAAACTTCATACAATTATATATTTAGTGGGTTATATATAAATATATGTAACTTTTTTATTATTATTTTTCACTTTTATTCTTATATATATTATATATATATATATATATAATATATATTGACTGAACATTTTACATTTATAAAATTGTCAAAAGGGAAGCATGGGATTTATTATGTATTATGACGTTAGTTTTTTTACTTTTTTTTTTTTTTTATTATATATATATATTTATTATAATATAATAAAAAATTATTGATTTATATATAAAATAAACATGCATTTGTATTGCATACCTATCTATAAAAAAATATTAAGGTTTTTTTATTCCTTTATATAAATATATAATATAATATTTATATTATATAGGGAAAAAAAAAAACACTTTTTTAATTTTTTTTAAAAAACTTGAGAAATATTTATTATTTTATTTTTATTATATTATTATTCAAAAAATATTACATAGTATAATATAATATATATATATATTTTATTAGATGTACCAAAAAAAAAAAAAAAAAAAAAAAAAAAATTTGATAACTTTTTATATTTTATATATATATATATATAATAATTATTATTATTATATATACAAAGTTTTTTTTCTCTTGTTTGCCATATATATTATATATATATATAATATAATAATGAATATTTTAAAAAAATTATATAATATACATAATAAAATATATATTTAAAATATCTTTTTTTATATGGTTATATTTTTCTTATTAATATATATATGGGAAGATTTTTTTTTTTTTTTTTTCTTCTATATTATATGGATATATGAGAACAACAACAAAAAAAAATTTTTTCTTTTTATATTAGGAGATAGAAAAAGAGAAGCTTTTTACTATATATAATGCATATATATATTATAATATATGTATATAATAATATAGTGATAACAATGTTATAAAAAAAATATATTTTATTAATATATTTGTAATATATATATAAATATATATATTTTATATATATATTATTTAATTTATACCGCGCTCTTTTTCTTTTTCTTATAATTAATTCTTAAAACAAAATAATAAATTTATTAATATAGATGTAATGTATAAATAAATAAATAAATATTATATATATATATATATATATATAATAAAATTTATGCTAATTTTTATATGCCCCATATTTTTTTATATTATATATGAATTGAGAAAAAAAACATTCATATATTAATAATAAATAATATAAATATAATATTATATATATTTATATATATTTATAGATTATTATTTATATATTATATACATTATTATTATTTTATATAGAAATATAGAAAATAAATTTTATTTTTATGATATTAATTAATAGAAGCGAAAAATAAGAATTTATATTGTTTTTTCAATTATTTTTTATACCTTTTTTTTTTTTTTTTTTTATTCTATTTCATATTTATTACAATAATATATATATATATATATATCATAAATTTATTTATTTATTTATTTATTTTATATGTAAATTAATTTTTTTAGGGTTTATATTTTATATATACAAATTAATAATAATTTGAATATATATATTTATTTTTTTTTGACTTATATATATATATATCAATAATTTATATATATATTTATTTATTTTAATTTTTTTTTTTTTTTTTTTTTGTATCTATATAGAATATAAACATATTAATTTATATATATATATATATATATATATTATATGTATATATAATAATTTAATATATTGGAAGTGTATGCTTATATTTATATAAAAACACACTTATATGCCTTGTCATTTATGAGCTTGTAAAATATGTTTCTGTATATATATATGTATATATATCAACATTTTATAACTTATGATTAAATAAATAAATATATATATATATATATATATTATATATTATATATATTGCATAATATTTTAATCTAAAACATATACGTTATATACATTATATACATTATATACATTATATACATTATATACATTATATATATGTGTAACGTTTTGATTTTGTAAAAGAGAAATTCTTTTTAATAAAAGTATAGACAGAGTGAATAAAAAAGGTTTGTGTTTACAGAATGATTTACCAATACATTTTTGTATTATATATAATATTGGTGCATGTGGGGAACTGCATGTATAAAATAAAACAGTCAGGTGATATATTATTATCTAGTCAACATAATAGTTTAATGAATGTTAAGGTGGTTGGGAAAGACAATTCATTTAATTTAGAATTAAATAATTTGATTAAATTTCCGACGAATTGTATTCCTTTTAGTGCTATTGATTATAATAATAAGAAAGGTAAGAAGCCGATATATTATATAAAACATGAATTTAAGAATTTGATTTTTTTATATAAGAACAATGTGAATATTATGCAGATGGTTTTTCCTGATAGATTATATATGGTAGGTATAGCAGCAAATAATGGATTAATATTAACGTTAACAGATGTAGATATTTATAAGATCGATACGAAAAAAAAGAAAGTTTTATTATCAACAATTGAACCAGGAAAGTATGCTCATATATTAAACAATAGAGA
The DNA here is from genome assembly GCF_001601855.1 of Plasmodium reichenowi. NCBI lineage: Eukaryota > Apicomplexa > Aconoidasida > Haemosporida > Plasmodiidae > Plasmodium > Plasmodium reichenowi. Next base: position 139,994 of record NC_033656.1, on the reverse strand, counting down.
ATTGTTTTATACTGGTGTTATTGCAGATAGTGTTTTAAATAAATTTTTTGTAACAGCAGCTATAAGAAATAATTATTATATTTTACATATGGAATATAATGAAGAAAATGAAACTATAGAAATATTAAATGTGATCGATAAAGTGAAAGGTCAATATTTAAGAGTATTAAACGATATAAGTATTGTAGAAAATGTATTATATATAACCGAAAATGCTGAGAATATAGTGCAGATCATTATTAACAGAGAAAAAAATACTATTCAAGAAAAAAATATTTATACATTTAATAATAATGATAAAATTGTAGGTATAAGTGCATCTAGACATACTGTATATAATAATAACAACGATATGGTAGATAAATATGTTAACGATAATTTTAAAGATAATCAAAACAAACCAGTTGATAATACGAAGGAGTTGAATAATAATACCATGATAATAACAGTTGATTATATTTTAGTAAATTCAAAAAAAATGTTTAAAGAAAAACCGTCATCGGAGGGTTGTTTATATTTATTAAAAATAACAAATGATACTGTTGAGAAGTATACAATTGTTGATCTATTTAGTAAGGATATTAATTCATTTTATTTTACTGTATATGATGCACATATATCTCTTGATGATGATTATAAGAAGAGTGGGATAGTAGAAGCTTTACATAAACAGAAGAGAAAATTTTTTAATTTTGACTTACCAAATGAAGAAAATGAAGCATTTAATAATATTAACACCAATGAAAATAATAATAATAATAATAATAATAACAATGAAAATAACAACAACAATAATAACAACCATAATGTTGTTAAAATTGTTTGGACGAACTACTATAATTGTACCATTAATAAAGGTATTGTAGATTTACGTAATGTTAAGATTGATGAAGAGAGCAAGGAGAAAAAATTACCTTTTGTTAACGTTACGAATCAATTTAGCCTAGCTCCACATATCGGTGCTTCCAGCTATTGTTCAAGAAAAGAGAAAATATTTAATGATATATGTTATTATGATAGCAGAAATAATTATGTTAGTTTATTAAACAGATCAGAAGAATATAATCTAAGATATCAAGGAAATTTTGTTTTTGATGGTTATAGAAATTATTTAGGTTTTGATTATAAATCCTTCCAAGATACACATATTATAACTTATCCTATAAATAATATGTTATATGTATATATGACGAAAGGATTTGTAACCATAAACTTACCACAACCATATGGTATATCTATAGACTCAAAGAGTAGTACGAATAATCAAATTGTAATATATATAACAGGAAACGATGAACAATATAATTATGTTAATAGATGTGTTATTAAGAAAGTAGAAAAGGCATATGATTGTTTTGTAGTACATAAAAAGAAAAAAGAATCCAATGAACTCTTTCAATATATCTCATATATATCATATGGTGATAATGAAGAAAAGTTATCAACATATATATATGTAACAAATAATAAAAAAACCATATATAAATTAACAAAACAAGAAAATAAATGGAATTTCGAAAAATGGTTTAATCTAGATAATCCATCTATACGGGTAGGACCAATATCAACATCAGTTAATTATTTCTATGTACAAAGAAATGTATTAGAAGACCTAATAAAAAAATATCCCGATTCAGCATTATTATCCAAATTTATAAAGCTTAATGAACAAGATCTACATATAACAGAAGATGGTTATATATTCTTAACCTTATTCCATACAGTTATATTCACTTCAAACAATGATGCATATGGTAGCGATAGTGGATCTACAATACATTTTTACACATCTATCTTGAAGGAAAAATTTTATCAATCCTTTGGTGTCGACAGTATAATATACAACATCGAAAATGATTCCAAGTTTAGTTATTTTTTAAGTTAAGGTTCCCAAGAAAAATATTGCACGCAAAAATGTGTAATGTGTGCATAAATCAAAAAATAAATAAATAAGTAAATAAATAAATAAATATAAATATATATATATATTATATTATATTATATTATATTATTTTATTTTATTTTTTTGTTTTGAAATGGTTAGACGCCTGGGCTTTTCAATTAGACGAAAATGTAAATACGTATATATGTTTATATGTATATATGTATATATGTTTATATGTTTATATGTATATATGTTTATATGTACATATTTTTATATTTTTGTAAAAATATATTTTGTTTATATTTTCTTTGAAATTTACATATGTCATTTATAATTAAATATTTTTTTAAAATTAATTTTTTTTTTTTTTTTTTTTTAATATTTATAAAGTTTTTGTTATCCTTCCTGACTTGTCTAATTGTATAAATATATATATATATATATATATATATATATATATATATATTTATTTATTTATTTATTATTTATATTTACTTTTTTATTTTATTTTTTTTTTTGTTGTTTTAAAAAAGAATAAATTAAAATATATAATTGTATTATATGTATTTGAACTTTTGACAAGTTAAAAAAAAAATAAATATAATTAATAATTAGATTGATTACTTGTTATCTTTATGAATCTGAATCAACATCACTTAATGGGTCATTTTTCCATGAGCATAAAAGTACTTTTTTGAATTCATTTTTATCAATAACTTTGTCATTATTTTTGTCAGCAAAATGTATCATGTTGTTAAGTTCGGTGTCGCTAATATTTTCACCTAACAAGACAAAAAAAAATAAAATATACATATATATAAATGGATAAATGGATAAATGGATAAATGGATAAATGTATAAATGGATAAATGGATAAATGTATAAATGGATAAATGGATAAATGTATAAATGGATAAATGGATAAATGTATAAATGTACATGTATTTATTTATTTGTGTGTTAATAATATCAATAAATATATATATATATATATATATATATATTTAATTTTTTTTTTTTTTTTTTTTTTTTTTTTTCCATAGATACCTATATCTGTGCATACTTTTCTTAAGGCTTGTAGTGTTATTTTACCTGACAATAAAAATAATCATAAAATTGAAAAGTTTAACATATATAATATAAATATATATGAACATTTGTTATATATTATTATATTTTCATATTTACAATAAAAATAATCATAAAATTGAAAAGTTTAACATATATAATATAAATATATATGAACATTTGTTATATATTATTATATTTTCATATTTCCATATTTTCATATTTATTATAACCTGTATCGTTTGGGTCAAATAAAGAAAACATTTGATCCATTTCCTCATCATTATATCTTGTATGTATATATTTTGTAGCTATGTCAAAAAACTCATCAAAATTTAATTTTTCATCAATATCTTTTTTTATATCCAAAAAAATGTTTTTCACTTGTTCTTTTTTAAAATTTAAACCTAATGATTTTAAAGCAAAGTAAAATTCTCTAATATCTATGTAACCACATTTGTTTGTATCGAATAAAGAAAAACATTCATAAAGTTCTTTCTCAACATCTTCATTAATAGACATATTTATGTTATCCTTAATTATCATTGTGTTCATATTTATTTACACATAGCATGTAAATAAAATAATAAATTAATAAAATAATAAAATTTTGTTACATTTATATGTATACATATATATATATATATATATATATATATATGTGTGTATTCACCAATACAAATAGTGCTTACTAAAAATAAATATATATATTTAAGGTGACGTGAAATAAAAAATTAAATAAGAGGGAACACACACATGATATATAAATTCACCTTATATTTGTAACATTTTTCGAAAAAATAAATAAAAAAGGTAATATCTTTTGAATACATACATATATATATATTATATATATATTATATATATATTATATATTATATTATATTTTGTTTTTCTTTTTTTTTTTTTTTTTTTTCCTATGGATTTATTATTTTAAATAAATATGTAAAATATTTATGTACATGTTTAACCTTTCTTTACACAATGTAAAATTTGTACACTAGTGGAAAAAAATTGCAAACATGAAAAAGAAAAAAAAAAAAAAAAAAAAAAAAAAATTATAAAACAAATAAATAAATAAATATATATATATATATTAAGACATAAAAGAAATATTACAAATGTATATTTTCATTGCGAAAAATTAAGAACAGAGCGATATTATTTTAAAATATTTTTTCCTTTCAACTAATATACAAATAAAATAATATATATCAAATATTATAACCCTATTTTATTGTGTGTATGTTTTTTTTCTTTTTTAAAAAACATCTTATATATTATTAATTATTTACATGAATAAAAAAAGAACAGTTCAATATATTTATTATACAACAAAAAAAAATAATAATATATATATATATATATATATATTTTTTTTTTTATTTCCCCTTTTATGTCTTATAATTATTATACAGCTGTGAGAAATACCTTTTACATTTAATCTTAATTTTTCTGGAAGCAACAGAGCTTTATTTTTTATATTCTTAAGAAGAGAACATTATAATAAAATACATTTTTATATTATATAACATAATATTTTATACCTATGAATAAGAAAAAGTATTAAACCTTTATATATGTAACCTTAAAATTTTTCTCAAAGGAATATAAAATATGTTTTATTCTATACATATATATATATATATATATATATAATTTTTATTTTACTTGTCCCTTTACATTTTTGTGTTATTTTTTTTTTTCAATTAGTATAAACAATTATATAATAATAAAAAATATATATAATATATTACAAAAATATTAATATACATACATAATAAGAAGAACATTATATTATGAAGAAATAAATATAATGAAATAAAATATATAAACCAACAAATAAATATATTCAATATTTAATTATTTTTTATAAGCATTTAATTCATTAAATTTTATATATAAAAAAAAAAAAAAATTAAAAAAAAAAATATATTATAAATAAATATAATTTTTCAATTACTATAAAAATATATTCATATTATATATATATATCATTATATTTTTATAGTATGAGAAGTGATTTAAGTGTATTGGAGAACCCTCTGCCTGCTACATATCTATACTAATATATTAAATAAACATATAAACTTTAAAAAATGTAATTGCATATATTTATAAGAATATTTTATTATATATATATATATATATATATATACAACATTAGAAATAAAAGAATGATATTTTAATATCAAAAAAAAAAAAAAGAAAAAAAATGAAACATTTGTTTTTTCTCAAATATGATATTTATAAAACCTAATAATATATATAAATAAGTATAGATTTTGTTGGTATATATATAACATATATTTAAATTAAAAACGTGTATATATATATATATATATATATATGTTTTTTTAAGGGGTAGAGATAATATTGTTAACAAAACAATTTATACATATACATACAATGTAATGTAATATATATATTATATATATATTAATTCTTTATATTCATTTTATACGTATATTTATTTACATATATAATAAAATATATTATAATAAATAATATAATAATAATGTATCTAATATTTTTTTACATGATACAAAATTTAATATATAATAATTTATATCTTGTGCCCATATTTTATAAATAAAAAATATGTAATCTCAATAATTATATATAATAATATATTTATACATACATATATAAATATGTTCTTTTATTTATTATATAAGGAAAAAAAAAAAATATAATATATATATTATATATAATATATATGTAATATCGTTTATATATTAATATGTATATATATATATATATATATATAAGAATAGTTTCATATATAATTTTTCATTTTAATAAATAAGAAAAAAAAAAAATTATTATGAAGAATAAAAAAAATAAGTTAAAAATAATTAATGTTCCATCCTTAATTTTATAAATTTTTTTTTCTTTTTTTATAATATATTGAGAATTATAATAATACAAATATAATAATATATATATATATATATATTTTATATATTTTTTTTATTTTTTTATGAAATAAATATATTTTATAAAGAAAAAAAAAAAAAAAACCTTAAGGAATATTATTTCCAAAAAGAATTTGAAGAAAACGTAGAAATAAGAACTTCAACAACTTTTTTATAAATCTTTATAAAAAAATGGTAATTATAAAAATAAGAAAAATAAGAAAAATAAGAAAAATAAGAATGTTATATAATATATAAATAATAATAAAATAAAATAAAAATGAAGATTATATATTCATAATATATGTTTTATATAAGTATAAATAATTATTATATTACTTCTATTATATAATTTTATTTGTTACATATAATATATATATTATATATATATATGTATATTTTTTTTTATGTGCTTATGCTTAAATAAGTGTAATCTTAATGGATTTTATAAATATTAATTATATATACATATATATATATATATATATATATTTATAAGTATTATGGTCCTACATTTGTATGTTCCTTATATATATAATATTGATTCTTAATTTTTACTTATCATTGATATGCATAGCTCTACATTATTTGTTGTATATAAAAGGAAGCAGTTATTCTTATATTATATTATATTTACATATTTACATAATGTATATTATATATATGTAACTATGAATATGCTGTTTTCCTTTTTTGACCCTAATTTGAGCGTTTTTTTTTTTTTTTTTAATGGCTATAATGATTTGTTTACGTTGTTTTTTTTTACCTGACTTTGCAATAATTTTTTTTTTTTTCACCTGAATGTGCAATAAATATTGTTAAATGGCTACCTAATGTATAAAAAATATACATATATATATATATATATATATATATATTTATTTATTTATTTTATTTTTTTTTTTTTTATTATTTTAGGGTAAAGGTATTAAAAAACACTTAAAAAGGGTGAATGCCCCCTCCCACTGGATGTTGAATAAAATGGGTGGTCAATATGCGCCCAAGACGAGCAGTGGACCACATAAATTACTTGAGAGTATTCCTTTAGTAATATTGTTAAGAAATCGTTTGAAGTATGCCTTAACTTTTGATGAAGTAAAGATGATATTAATTCAGAAGATCGTGAAAGTTGACAATAAGGTAAGAACCGATTGTACATTTCCAGTTGGTTTGATGGATGTAATTCACATAACAAAATCGAATGAATATTTCCGTCTTTTATATGACATTAAGGGAAGGTTTGTACCACATAGAATTACAAATGAGGAGAGTAAATATAAATTATGCAAGGTAAAAAAAATATTATTAAGGAAAGGAAGATTATCAATAGCTGTAACTCATGATGGTAGGAGTATACCTTATATCCATCCAGATGTCAAAGTAAATGACACCGTACGTTTGGACTTAGAAACAGGAAAGGTATTAGAGCACTTAAAATTTCAAGTCGGAAGTTTGGTTATGGTAACAGCTGGACACAGTGTTGGTAGAGTTGGTGTTATTTCATCCATAGATAAAAATATGGGTACATATGATATTATTCATGTGAAAGATTCGAGAAATAAAGTATTTGCTACAAGATTGAGTAATGTTTTTGTTATTGGAGATAACACAAAACCATATATTAGTTTACCAAGAGAAAAGGGTATAAAATTGGACATTATTGAAGAAAGAAGAAATAGATTAAAGGCTTTAAATAATTAAAATGTATATATATATATAAATATATACATCATGTACATGCTTACATAAAAAAAAAAAATATATATATATATATATATATATATTATATATATGTATTGTATATATTTATTAGTAGGGAAAAAAAAAAAAAAAAAAAAAAAATTATATTTAAAT
>NC_033656.1:128311-132073 GCF_001601855.1 Plasmodium reichenowi | reverse complement strand
TTTAAAAAAATTTTTTTTTTTTTTTTTTTTTTTTTTTTTTTTTTTTTTTTTTTTCATATTTTTCTAATTAAAAAAAAAAAAAGTGCCATTTTACACAAAAGTAAAAATTGTAATTAGGTGATAAACTAAAATCTATATAGAATAAATATAAATAAAAATAAATTCTTTTATTAATTTTGTATTTTATTTTAATAATATTTGTAAATTAAATAAAAATATAATTGAAAAAAAAAAAATAGAACAATTATTTGATTATACAATAATATGTACAATATAATATATATATATGTATATATTATATATATTTTTTTTTTAGCTCGAAATTTTTTTTTTCATTTTCTCCTAGAAAATCAAAATATTTTGTTGTTACATATATACACACATATATATATTATATATAAATATATTACAATATATATATATATATATATGTATTATTTTTAACATTTTAGTATTTTTTTTTTCATGTTTTTTCACTTTTTTTCCATTATCTAAAAATGCTCTAAAAGGATGAATGCACTATTATTTATATGGAAAAATAAATAAATAAATAAATATATATATATATATATATATTATCACATTTGTAAAATTTTTGGTGAATATAAAAAAAAAAAATTTACGTGTGTTCTTCTAATTGATTTTTTTTTATATTTTTTTTTTATTTCATTTATTATTATTTTATTTTTATTTTTTTTTCTCCATTTATGATAAAATAATTTTTTGTATATATATCTAATACTATATATATGATATATATTTTGAAAGAAGAGAAATTAGATTCTAAACGTATAACATTTGAAAAAAAATAAACCATAATAAATAAATAAATAAATAAATATATATATATATATACATTTGTGTGTGTATATTTAATACATTTTCTTTTCATTTATATTTTTTTTTTTTGTACATTTTGTTATTTTTTTTTTGTTTAAAGATGAGAAAAATAATACCTCTTTTGTACTCGATAATTATATTTTTTGTTTATAAAGGTTGGTCATATAAATATAATGTTGAAGGGAAAGAAGTGAAAGTAATATATACGAATGATTCTAATAAGAATAAAAAGAAGAATGAATTGAATAATTTTGAATATATATATTTAAATGAGAATGAAGAGAATTATAATATAAGTAGTTCTGATTTGAATGATATAAATATAGAAGAAGAGGATATATATTTTTATAAAAGTTTTACAAAAATAATAAATTATTTTAAATACCGAATTCCAGCTAATATCAATTTTACATTTGAATATAATGACGGTGATATAATATTATTGGATAAAAAGAAAAAAGGTGTTACTTGTAAAATAAATAATTTATTTTATTCTGAATCGGGTTTAAAATATTTAGATAGAAAGAATGAATTATATGTAAAAAGTGAAGCATTTGTTATAAAGCATGGAAATCGGGAAAATAATAGGAATAATGATAATAATGAAAGTATAAATAATCGTAATAATAACAACAACAATAATAATAATAATAATAATAATAATAATTACAATAATAATAATAATTACAATAATAATTACAATAATAATAATTATTACAATAATAATAATAATTATTATTATAATAATTCTCTTAATTCTTCCGTGAGAGAAGGTGAATTTATTAGTGGTGCTGCTCTATGCGAAAATCTAAATAAGAACTACCTCCCAAAAAAGATGTTATGTTTTCCATCATCAAATAAAAATAACGAATTGAATATTACATTTGTAAAAAATGAAGAATATAAAGAACTTATGGAATTATACATGAAAGGTATTAAAAAGGACAACACGTATTTGTTAAAAAAGATAGCTAATTATTTTAAGAGTGTATTAAATTTGAATTATGATGTTAAGAATATATCTTATTATATTTTTTGTAAAACATTACAATGTAATTTACAAAATGTGTTTGTTTTACCTTATGAAAGTGAAGAAGAATATAAAATGCAGAATATTATATGGTCTTATAATAATGAACAGATTGCTTTAAGTAATAGCTTTATGTACAATAATATCTTGGGAAATGAAAAAATAGGAAATAGAAATATTATATGGAGACATGAAAATAATAATATTGTAAAACATAATATTTCTAAATGTAATAGCATATTTTTTAATGAAATGGAATATTATAATTGTTATAAAAATTTAGAAAATGTATATGAAATATTATTATATAAAGAAACAAATGTATTAAATAAATATATTACAAATAAATCTATAATAAAAAATATATCATCTGTTAATCGCTATACAGCTATATTTTATGATGATAATGATTATGTTATATTATTAAAAGATTATAAATATTATATATCTTTTCAATTAAAAAATGTTATAGATCTAGTTTTATTTCAGGATACAATCAATGAAATATCCTTTTATTATATAAATTTTGAAAGCAATAATATGTTGTTAAGAATATATAAATGTGCTCTAAATAATAATGAGCTAAAATGTACAGACATATCCTATATTCCCTATGAAATCAATGCTAAGGAGAAATTTATATATTTATCAACAAACCAGAAGAAGGACGTATCATCTGTTTTCGTAAGTACCAACACGAAAGTGTGGAAAATATACCACACTCAACAGGATAATAATAACAATAGTAATAATAACAATAGTAATAATAACAATAGTAATAATAATGATAATAATTTGTATAGTAGAAAACTCATAGATTCCATACAAAATACGAATGAAGAATATTTTGGACATATTAACTGTTACGGTATCGAAGCTACATATGAAAGAAAACTCTTATCCAAATATTTAAATAATATACCTGATGATAATAAAAACGTTGTAGGATGTTCATACCTTAAATATTACAATAATAGTTCATCTAAAGCTTTATTAATTTCTTTTATTGAAAATGCTCATTTTATACAACGTACATATCATGTAGTTAAAAATAAAAATATTATTGTATCTAGTGGTACTACTAAGTTAATTATAAGGGTGAACGAACTTTTCGATATGATAATTATGTTTGTTATATTTTTGATCCTCCTCTTGAGTGTCTATTTAATATATAAACTTCTCTTTACTAAGTAGGAAAATACTAAAATATAATATAAAATGCCCACCACCTCGAAGGGAACAATATATAAAATATATATATATATATATATATATATATATATATATATATATATTTATATATGTATATATTTTATGTGTACAATATTTTATATACATATCCTATCATTCATTTTAATTTTTTAATATTTTTTTTTTTTTTTTTTTTTGTTTTAGAAAAATGAAGGTAAGACGAATGAAGCATTATTTCTTCGACGATGCTAAAAATAGCTGTCCCTCGACTGTAGGCCATTGAATGGTAATAAATATTATATAAATATGTTGATAATTAAAAAATAACATTTTTTTTGTACCATACCAAATAAATATATATAAATATATATGTATATATGTATATATTTATTTATTATATTTCATCTCATTTTTCAAACCATTAAATGCATTTATCATTATTATTTTACAATTTTATCAGCATAATTTTGTTTTTTATTTTATTGAAATAAAAACGAAGGAATGTCTCGTATAAATATATATATATGTAATATATATATTATTTCCTTTTGTTATTTTATTATTTTATTATTATTTTATTTTTTTATTATATTATTATATTATTATTTTATTTTTTTTCGTTTATTTTTTTTAATTTATTATATAAGTTTTTTTTTTTTTTTTTTTTTTTTTTTTTTTTTTTTTTTTTTTTTTTTTTTCCC